>NC_133536.1:20813969-21116999 GCF_048544455.1 Silene latifolia
AAAAAATTTCAATTTAGGAGGAATATTCAATTTCCAAATCCACTGAAATTCGCATTTGTCAAGAGCTTGATCGAACAAACCTTGCGCTAACCAAGTTGCTGTTTTGGTAGAGAAATTTCCATCTACGGACAACCCCCAAACGAGGGTATCTGGAATATCATTATGTGGCACATGAATGTTGGTAATCTGATTAACAATATCATTATTCACTAAACTGGATAATTTACAAACATCCCATTGCTTGTCTGAGGTTATGAAATCTTTAACCAAAAGATTAAGATCACGGTTACTATCATCATCAACCATACTACTTGTAAGTGGGTGTGAAAAAACCCAATTATCAGACCAAAACTTAATGTTGCTACCATTACCTACCTGCCATCTCAGTCCTTTTCTAAATAGAGTCCGAAGACTCATTAGTTTACGCCATTGCCAAGAAGAGGCTGCATTAGGCTTATGATCAAAGAGTAAACAATTTCTCAAGTATTTTTTCGATACCACTTTGACCCATATACTTTCCTTATCCATAAGAATTTTCCATAAAAGTTTCATTTGAAGAGCTTTATTAGCTGCTTCAGAAGATTTAATTCCTAAACCACCAACCGACTTTGGTAAACAAACTTTATGCCAACCAACCAAGTTAGGAGAACGCTGGGAAGGATTCTTATTCCAAAGAAAGTCTCTATTAATTTTATCTAATCTATTATGGATCGATGAAGGAAGGAGGAAGCTTTGCATCTGAAAAGTTCCCTTCGCGGCTAAATTAGCATTGACAAGAACTAGTCTACCTGCTTGAGATAGAGAATTCGCTTTCCATTTCGATAATTGAGTGCAAGAAGATTGAATAATGTTTTCAAAAGTATTTTTAGTCACTCTGCTATCAATTATAGGACATCCTAAATATTTACCCAAATGAGCTTCCTCGTTCATATGAAGAATGCCTCTAAAGGATTCACGAAGAGAACGCTCAATATTTCTAGTGCATTGAAAAGTGGATTTGTCAAAATTAACAAATTGTCCGGAAATCGTGCAAAATTTATCTAAAATAGACTTAATAGTTCTACAACTCTGGTTAGAGGCTTTAGCGAAAATGATAGTGTCATCCGCAAAAGTGAGAAAAGGAATTTTCTCCACTCCGGATCCAATTCTAATACCAATATCACTAGAGCTAACATCACTATTTTTTTGTAGAGATCTTGCTAAAATCTCGGCGCACATAATAAAAATATATGGCGAAAGTGGGTCTCCTTGTCGAATACCTCGAGTAGGTCTAAAAACATCTCCCGGTGTTCCATTTACTAACACTGAGTAAGAAACGGTGTTTATACATGCCATAATCCATGAAATCCACTTAGCATTAAAACCCATTTGTTTAAAAGTTTCCTCGATAAAATTCCATTCTAGTCTGTCATATGCTTTCTCCATATCAAGTTTGATTGCAATCCAACCTCCTTTGCCTTTTTTACGTTTAAACGAGTTGAAAATCTCATGTGCTAAAAGAATATTATCTTGAATGAAGCGATTAGGTGTAAAAGCACCTTGAAACGGATGTATAATCTTATGCAAGACACTTCGAAGACGATTAGTCAAGATTTTCGCAATAATTTTATAAATTGTTGAACAAAGACTAATCGGACGAAAATGGTTTGCGCTTTGAGGATTTTCAATTTTAGGAATCAAAGCTACGAAAGTATGATTTATTTCTTTTAGTAATTTCTCGAAATGAAAAAATGCTAAAATCTGCTTTAGTGACGGAATTTCCTACAAAATCCCGTATTTTTGAAAAAACTCTGCAGAAATCCATCGGGACACAGGCATTTATCTCATGCTAAACTAAACACAGTTTGTTGAACCTCTTCCCTACTAATATTACCTGTAAGAAATCATATCTTAAATGCCTCGTAATTAATCCACAAACAGACTTAAAATCCTCATTCTTGTCGAAATTACAAAGATGATTTTTCGCAAACCTAAGTTTAAACTCATCGGATATTTCTTGCTTAATAAGGTTTTGATCAATAATACAAGCACCATTCTTATTTATAAACTGTTTAATACCATTTCTACTACGTCTAATCGTGGCATGAGTTTGAAAAAACTTGGTATTATTATCTCCAAAATTTGCTTTGTTTATACGAGCTTTTTGTTGCCGATAAAACACGTTTATAGTCAAGGAGTGCATCGCGCTTTTTCAACCATCTCAATTGCGCGACTTCTAAATTGGTAATATGAGATGTGCCAAGTTGATTTTGTATATTTTCTAATTTTTTTTCAGCAATTGAAAGTTGTCTAAAGACATTTCCAAAAGTAGACCGGTTCCATTTCTTAGCCTTTTGTTTTAGCAATTTGCATTTTTGGGAGAGACAGAACATATAAGATCCCCAAACCGATATTGCCAACAACTTTTGACCATTTTATCAAATCATTCCGGAGGGTCCACATGAGTTCAAATCGAAAAGGAGGGGCTTTCTTCTGAACTTGGTCATGAAACTTCACAGAGATAGGACAATGGTCGGAGCTAGTGAAAGCATGATGCACAAACTGCAAGTTTGGATATCTACTAATCCAATTAGGAGACGCTAAGGCTCTATCAAGTATTTCAAAAATATTTTCAGAACCACTTTTCTTTTTTCTCCAAGTAAAAAAATTACCGGAAAAGGGGAGATCTATACAATTTGTATTACTTAAAAAAATTATTTAATCTCATACAACGCGCATTCGTTACCGTTGCACCCCCTTCTTTTTCACTAGGACTCTTAATCTCGTTAAGATCTCCTAGTAATAAAAAAGGTAAATCAAGATTAAGGACAAAATTCTGCAATTCATTCCAAAATTCCGACTTTTCAGACGGTTGAGCCGGAGCATAAACAAAAATAAGGCAAAAAACAAGATTCTTCGTTAAGTCGCACACTTCACAAGTAATAAATCTTTTCGACTTAAAAGTGACATTGAAAGAAAAAGTCATGGAAATAGACTCTTTCCAAAATAACCAAATACCACCGGATAATCCAGCGCTAGGAATAAAATCGCAATTATTAAACCCAAGGCTAGCTAAAAGAAAAGGTTCGGGCTTAGATCTCGATTTTGTGTCACATATTGCTAGGATTTTAATTCCATTTGACGAGCAAAAGAAATTAAGTTCTTCAGCAAAATTCTTTCTTTTGGTACCCCTAACATTCCAAAAGGCAATATTCATGAAAATTAATTAAGACAAAGCGATACACAAGTGACTTTAATATGTCAGAAGATGCTAATTTTATAAAAGTAAAAAGCAAGCATAACCAAATAAGGTTATGTGCAAATTTACATGTAAGATGGATTGTTAGAACACATGTACGAGTTCCGAACCCACACTTGGTTAAAGGCGAGGCGATAAAACCCCAAATAAGCTTCAAAAAAGGAAGGAACTGAGGGTCTGCTCTGCACAAAATATGAAAACAAAGTCTAAACCAACCATCAAAGCATAGTTGATGGTCATTGACAATCCGATTGTGTTCACAAAGAGCCACGGAAACACTACCATAACAGAATTGGTTAAAACATTGAGACGACTTGCAAAACATGTTCCAAGCGAATATTTTATCAAAAACCAGGAAAGGACTCGGAAATCGAAAACCAAAGGCTTGACTTGTGCTTGTAGCCAGTAAAACCATACTCCTTAACTTAAGTATTGTAATGAGTAAAAATCGTACTGCGAAAATAAATATTATACTTCATACGTTCAATTGAGTTTTTTTTGTATTCCGTTTTGGGTCGTTCCATTTCATTGTTTACCTTTCCTTATATGAACATCCTTTAATCTACTAAATGACTTAAATTTTCTCTATTATTATTCCTCTTTCGTGATTGTGACACTCAAGTTCTTAATTTGGTAATCCAACGTATGAAAAGATTAGATAGTCCACTTATTTGCACTTTATTTAACATTTGTGCAAAAAGTAAACGTAAAGAACTCAACGGAACAGAGACAATATACATCAAAATAAAGGTTCATTTGATACAACAATCCCTATTAAAGAGTAAATAATTAATTTTGCAAAATAGTGTTTCTTACTAAATACAATGTACAACATTAACCCGAAAGTAAACCGAGACAGAATAACTCATATACCAAAATGATCCGATCCAAAGTGACTCAATCCGCTATGACCCAAATCTGAAATAACCCGATAACAAATCACTTAAAATTAACCCGAAATCAAAATGACTCGACCTATTGCGAAAGATATATAGCTAGTAAAACCGGAATAGATGTGCCACCTCTACGGCTCAACCTCCACAACTCCACCGAATAAGTTGACGTGCGATCTGAAGTCAACGCCTAATAATGTGAATCTCGATAAGGCTGGTGGTCGTTTTTATTAAAATCATATATTTGCAATTGAAAGTCTTATTTTAATAATTAATTCATCCTAAGCAAAATTGGTTGAGTTAGTATAATACTCTATGCATGGTTTCTTCTATTGCTCCATTATTACAAGCAGCTTACATCTTTTGGATCCTCAAAATTGGATGAGTATTTCATTTTGTATTTCGCTTTTTGTTAAGTTTGAGTTTCGATACCAACCTCTTACAAGCAAACACGATACATCTTATATTTTGTTCTCTTTTTAACGTGTAGCACTTATACTCTGCATGTGAAATTTGGTACTTCAAATTCAATACCAAGCTCTTGATCCGCTCAAGGTTCCATATCTTTCAGGTTAGCCACACCCATCCTCTACTCTACTCTGCAAGTCCTTGTTTTTTTTTTTCTACATTATCGACTTCTTGGGAACAACATTTGTTTCTAAAACCATTATGTGATTAAATTATATATAGTGATAGATGAACCATCTCAACCAAAATCTTAAGGTGATGGTTGAGGCCCAATTATTATAAATATTCCTATTACGCTCCCTCACTCAAATGCCCGTTGGGCTTGAAGAGTGGTTAGTTGTGTACCGGCTCCCCCGTACCGTGTGCTGGGTTTCCACTTCGAGTTTTTGAGGAGTTCCTTCGGTCACACTGGCTCTGATACCATGATAGATGAACCATCTCAACCAAAACCTTAAGGTGATGGTTGAGGCTCAACTATTATAAATATTCCTAGTTGTTTTAATTAACCAACCAGACCAATAAATATGTGACATATAAGAAGGTGGAGAAAGAGTGAAATGGGTGGGAACTGGGAAGAGGACTCAAAAGTATGGGTGAAGGTAATGGGTCATTCGGGTCGGATCATTTTCAGGGCAATAACTTATCGAGTTATTTTTGGGTCGGGTCATTTCAGATCGGATCATTTTGGATCGGGTCAATCTGGATTGTTTGGGTCACTTAAATCGGGTCATTTTCGGGTCGGGTCACTTCGGGTATGTCGAGTCACTATCGGGTGATGCATTTCGAGTCATTTATGGGTCTCGGGGTCAGCCTAATTGGGTCGGGTTATTCGAATCGGGTCAGCTTTATCAGGTCTACTCAAAAGTATGGGTAAAGCTGGGTTCAATTTTTTTAATACTTCTTTTCCTTTCACACACTTTCTAAACCTAATCCCCCACCCGTGATAAAAACATAGTCTAAGGGGAGTTTTGGTGGGGGTTTATGAGAAGACTTGGCAAATAAAATAGGTCAGAGCCGAATGACCTGACACGAAAAAGTCGACTTGAAACCGAAAATGGCTCGAATTGTCCCGAGCCGACCCACACCCGAGTCGAACCTTGTCTGACCCAATATTGACTCGACCTGACAAGACCCGACTCATAATGACCCAATCCAAAATGACTTGAAGTGACTAAAATAACTAAAAATGACAAGTAGTACTAGAAAAAAAAAGTAACGAAAATTTAAAGAAAAGTATATAAAGAACGATTATCGGTTAAGCGGTAACTGAACTGCTAATAACCGTTTAAAGTAGTGAACTGAACCGTTAATAACGGTTAGAAATGGTGTGGTTTAGGTTCGGAGTTTTGCCGAATGGACCGTGTACAAACCGAATTAAATTAGCGGTTTCACCGAACCGGGAATAAACACCCATACTCGACCCGATTGACCCCATTTTACCAAGTCTAAGTTTATATAGGAAAGGAAAAGGGAATGAAATCCCCCAAGTCTCCTTTGTTGTCGTATTGTTGCATGAGAAGGTCAATACGGTGTTTTCTTACTTGGGACGTCCCTTCATAGGCAAGTACAAGGGAATTCCAAATGGATTTTGCCGTAGGACATCCGGAGATTCGACTAACTTCCCCCTCACCAACACAACGTTGAAGAATCGACATTGCTTTGGAATTCTTTTCGGCAAGCTTGAAGTCGTTTTCATTGTAATTTCTTTCCTCTTTTGTCTTGGTGAAACTGTTTAGAATATCGGTTTCCTCAATAACGAGAGGTCCATTTTGGATGATGTTCCAACATTGATAATCAATACTTTTGATGTAATGTTCCATTTTGAGTTTCCACCATCCAAAATTCGAACCGGTAAAGACCGGGATCTTGGAGTGTTTCTCGGAATCCATTACCCACGAATCAAACTCTAAGGCGATTAGCCTCGATCAAGAGCACGAGGCTCTGATACCAATTGTTGAGTTTATGGATTCAAGTACCTAAGAGGGGGAGGGGGTGAATTAGGTACTATTTTAAAATTTATAACTTCGACTTTATTGAATTAAAGTGAGTTACAAGAACAAAAGAGATGAGAAGATACTTCGAATAATATTGAAAGACTAAACGAGTATCAAGATGAATGTTTGCTGAAGTATGAAAGTAACAATCGTTCTGACTGCAGCTATTTGTCTCAGTTTGTGGAATACGACTGCAGACCAAATGTGACAGTATGATGAACTGTTACTTCGAAGGTTTAGCAAAGCAAAACAAACAAACAAAATAAATTGCAGCGGAAATAAAGTAAAACAATTGAACACGAGATTTTTGAATTGGTTCGGCAAGAAACTCAAGTGCCTACGTCCAATTTACCTTTTTATTGCTTTCTTTTAGTGATTTACTCCGACAACTAAAAGACCCTTACAATAAAAGACACCAACCTACTCCGGTTGTAAAGCTAGTACAAGAACTACTCCGTTCTTATGACAAGCTAACTCGCAACCTACTCCGGTTGCCAAGAGTTAAAGACTACTCCGTCCTAAACTCTACTAACACACTTAGAATGTTATAGGATCAAGTTTCCACTAACATATTCTTAGCAAAGAATAGAGATGGCAACTTTTACAAGATCAACAATTCTTAAGCAAGAGAGTTTAGTATTATAAAGTAACAGTAGCCACGACTGTAACAACTTGAAGACTTTTAAAGGTTTTTGCAAAGACACACATTTTTTAAGCTTTAAAAACAATTTGCAAAGTTGGAAAATTATTTCAGAAAAGTCTTGAGATTTTATGAAGGAGAGGCACGCCTTTTATAGAGGAAATGGGTGAGGAGGTTGCTAGGGTTTTGAAGGGTCAAAGACCACACATGTGAAGGACATTTGCAACCACCCAAAACTTGCACCAAAGAGGGCTCTTTTGCAAAGGCAAGAATAGAGAAAGAGTGTTTGAAAGATATCCTTAAAAGCTCATGCAAATTCAGAAAACAAAGAGAGAAAAGACAAGTCACATGATGACAAGTTAACACTAAAATGGCAAAAAGCATTTTTTGTTTTCTTAAAGAACCAAAGGGTTGAATTTGCATAAAGAGGAAATATTTTGAAATTGATAATAATTCAAACCACTCTTTATTGAAGACCAACTCCTAATAAAATCTGAAATTTTATCTTTGAAAAATAAGAGTCACGTGAAAGGTTTTTTGAAAGATAAAAAGGACTTCAAGTTTTACGAATTGTGGCAACAATCCAAGCAACTGTTTACTAATGAAAGCAACAGTCGACTTGACTGTTTCTATTACTCTATGATACTCTACTTTCTCGCTTGTACATTAGATGACACTAAGACTCAATACAATGGGATGATTAACAACTTCAACACTTCTTAATCCATGCTTGATTTAATCATTAATCCTGAAAAGGTAAACTAAGATAGTACAAATCAAATGGGCATGTCATCATCAACCATAAGGAACCCAACAAATTCCCCCTTTGATGATGACAAGCCCCAAACGAATGTATAAGCAATGTAAACACCTTGATTCAAGATTTTAAACAAGCAAGATCAAATGAGAGAAGGGACACTCTTACCTTACCTAATGCAAGAGCTAGAATCAAACTACCATGACAATTTTACATTGCCCCAAAACAAGATTCAAGGCTAAGAAGGTTAGGCCTAGACATAAGTTAATCAAAATGCAATGAGATTAAGAGCATGAGTTTACCTTTTCCCCCTCTTGACATCATCAAACGGATAGGGATGTCAAAAGCATTAGAATGCAAATAATCCACAAGAAAACACAAAAAGACACATATAAGCGTGACAAGGTAACAAAGTCAACATAAACATACGGATTAAACATAAGTTAACCATAGTTCACCATGGCTAAATAGAGTTTAAACTACACCACCAGGCATTAAAATAACAAGTAAAGAAAATAGTCTTAGAAGGGCACAATCATGGTGGGACAAAATGAAAGAGGGCACGGGCAAAGTCAAGGGGGCCGAGAAGGAAGGGATAGGCTAAGGGGAGGAAGCTTGTTCACCATCCGAGCCACTACCCAAAGGATCATCATCCACATGAGCATCATCACCAATTTCCTTTGTTGACACGAGAGTGGAGATGATATCCACCTCACCACGGATGAGGTCCACGGTGGAAGCAAGGGCCGAGATGGCTAAATCCTTTTGATGAGCATCTTGCTTAATCCAAGCACTCAACTCAGCCACGGCTTGAAGAACTTCCCGCATATTACCCGTATTCACTTGACTAGATGACCCACCCTCCGGATCCTTCTTAATTTTCACCGAGATTAATTCATCATTTTCAACTTTGATAAACATTTTCCCCATTTGACCATCACTCATAATGTCACACATGTCCAATGACCCCAAACTAGTACTCACTAAAACCCCTTGTGCCTTGAGCACAACCGACAACCACATTCCATAGGGCAAGTGAAGCATGCTAGAAGAGGGTCTACGAAGTTTGGTCGAAATAAGATGAAAACGCTTAAACATTAACCCAACTAGGTTCACCTTTTTGTGAGTAGCAATATGATAGATTAAATATTGTTGGGCTATGGTGACTTTTCCCCGATAACCCGAGGGATAAATTGATCGACACAACATGTTAAAAATGATTCGAAGAGGAGGGGGTATTTGGGTATTACTCACTGGACCACAAGTGACGGCTTTGGGACACACGACTTGAGTAACATTAAGGGGTGAGGCATAAGGTAAAGCAACCCATGTTTCGGAGGGGAGTTTGTCATAACCTCCGGTTGGGATATCAAGGGCGGTAGCAAAATCAGATTGAGAAAGTTTTAGAGGCTTACCGTTCACCTTAGCCGTAAGAAATTCACCCGTTTTGTCAACTCGGACGGTTGCAAAGAATTGAATCACCTCACTCACAAAGACCGGTTCACGCATTTCCAACAATTTTTCCCAACCTTGAGCTAATATCATGTCTCGGACAGTGTGAAAGGCGGGAGGCTCGAACCAAGTTTGGTTGTAAACCCGAGGAGAATGGATGGCTTTGGGATTCATCAACCTCTCACAATTTTTGTAGATGGAGGTAGGGAGATCGATGCTTTCGAGGTGATCCCAAACAAGAGCCAAATCCCATTTAGAGGTTAGGGAAACCGGATCTGAGGGAGAGAGGTACACAAGTTTCTTCTTTAAGGGTTTCGATTTTTTCAAAGGTGGTTCACTGGGTGTTTCAACAGGAGGATTAACAGTAGGATTTTCAATGTGGCTTTGTTCGACACTTTCAGAAATTGAGGGTAATTGGGATGAAGAGGCTTTTTCTTTCCTTTTATTGTTTTTCTTCGCCGGAATCGGGTCAGATTCGGCGGACTTGGTTGGATTTTCATTCAAATCAAACTCAGATTCTTCAATATCATCAACATTTACCATGACCGGTTCAGTGACAGTCTCGGATGAGGAGCCAGCGACAGAGGTACCCTTCTTTCGACCGCCTCGAGTACGACGCCCTACCATGGTGGAGATGGGGATGTCGTCGGATGATGGTGGAGCAGTGGAAGGAGGATTTGGAAGAGGGTTAGGCTGTACTGGGTTTGGTTGAGGTGATGGAGATGGAGTTGAGGTTGAGGTTTGTGGAGGAAAGGCGTGGGAGATTTTTTGTGAGGGCATGGTTTGAGTGGTTGTTGTCGGTGGGTTAGATGTGACAGGTGGGGATGTCATGTTTACTGGTTTGACGGGTATATGGGTATTGAAAGAGGTCTTGACCATGGTGGGTTAAGGGTAGGTGAGTTTTGAGGGAGTTTGTGGATTTGGGAGATGAAGAGATGGTGGGTTATGAGGTTTGGACGGGTATAGGGATAGAAGTGGGTTGAAAGGAGTAAATGGCCCAATAAATGAGGGAGGTGAGGTAGTTGGCCCAACTAAACATATTTAATCACTCGAAATAAAAACGCAAGGTAGCATATAATAAACGTAAATTTAGATATGAGGTTGAGTGATTACCGACTCACAAATACGGTGTCAATTTTTGGTCTAAAAATGATGTCAATGCACTTAGAATACTAAAACATATATCCAATTTTAATTTAATCAATTAAGGAAATTTGTAAAACTCATACTAAAAATCACAAGCAATTAATTAACCCAATTTCTAGTCTAAATTTCTCAAAATGTTCTCTTGCAAGTGGCTTAGTGAAAATATCAGCAATTTGATTTTCGGTTTTGCAAAAGATAAGTTTAATATGTCCTTTTTCCACATGATCACGAATAAAGTGGTGACGAATATCAATATGTTTGGTTTTAGAGTGTTGAATAGGATTTTTGGAAATATTTATTGCACTCGTGTTATCACACATTAAGGGAATGGAGTCAAAAATAATACCAAAGTCCAAGAGTTGTTGTTTTACCCAAAGGAGTTGAGAACAACAATGTGCCGCACTAACATACTCACTTTCAGCCGTAGAAAGAGCTACCGTGTTTTGTTTCTTTGAGCCCCAAGAAGTCAAGCAAGGACCCAAGAACGTTGCAATTCCGGAGGTACGCTTTCTATCCACCGTGCACCCCGCATAGTCCGCATCCGAAAAGCCTATGAGATCAAAAGGACAATGTAAGGGGTACCATAAGTAAAGATTTTGTGTTCCAATCAAATACCGAAGAATTCGTTTAACGGCTTTAAAATGTGACTCTTTCGGATTTGCTTGGAACCTAGCACATAAACAAACACTAAAGAGAATGTCGGGACGACTTGCGGTCAAGTAGAGAAGTGAGCCTATCATACCTCTATACACCTTATCACTAACATTTTTACCAAGTTCATCTTTGTCCAATTTGGACCCGGCTACCATAGGTGTATCATGAGGCTTACCATTAGTCATCCCAAATTTCTTAAGCATTTCCTTAATATACTTTTGTTGATGGATCATGATTCCATCCTTTGATTGCTTAATTTGGAGCCCAAGGAAGAATCTTAGCTCACCCATCATGCTCATTTCAAACTCCGATTTCATTAGTTCCGAAAAATATAAGTAAAGGAGTTCATTTGTTGCACCAAATATAATGTCATCAACATATACTTGTACAACCAACAGTTCGCTGGACTGTTGCTTTAAGAACAATGTTTTGTCAACGGAGCCTCTTTTAAAACCATTTTCAATAAGAAACTTAGACAATCTATCATACCAACATCTTGGTGCTTGTTTTAAACCATAAAGAGCTTTGTCTAATTTGAAAACATGGTTAGGCAAGTCATTGTTCTCAAAACCCGGTGGTTGCTCTAAAAAGACATCTTCTTCCAAATATCCATTTAAGAAAGCGGTTTTGACATCCATTTGGAAGAGTTTAATGCCTTTGTGAGCCGCAAAAGCTATAAGCAATCGTATGGCCTCAAGTCTAGCTACCAGTGCATAGGTTTCATCGTAATCAATACCCTCTTGTTGGTTATAACCTTGCACCACTAGTCTAGCCTTGTTCCTTACAATTTCTCCCGAGTCATCAAGCTTGTTGCGAAAGACCCACCTAGTACCAATGACGGTAGGATTAGGCGGTCTAGGGACTAAGTGCCATACCTCGTTTCTTTTGAATTGATTGAGCTCTTCTTGCATAGCAAGCAACCAGTCTGCATCGATCAAGGCGATTACATTTGAAGGTTCAATTTGAGAAAGGAAGGCATTGTGGGCACAATACTCATTGAGGTGAGCGAGATTGTTGAGGGATGATCTTGTTCGAATTCCCGAGTTGAGATCACTTGTGAGATTAGTGAGTGGATGAGAGCTTTGATGTTTCCACTTCTTTGGAACAATGGTTTCTTGTTCCCCCTCAACAACATCGATCCACAAAGGATGATTTTTCTTTTGGCCTGGAAGGATCTTCATCCTCACTTTTTTTGGATTGTTTCGATTAAGAGAGGTGGAGGCAACGATCGTTGGGTCTGTTGCTTCGAGAGAGGATACAGTAGCAGAGGTGCTACGTGTTCCCCCTGAGTTGCTGATCTCCTTTGAAGGTGACAGTCTCTGTGTCTGTTGCAATTCAGCGTTAGGAGTTTCTTCATCCTCGAACACGAAGTCCTTTCGAACAAGACCAATCTCAAACTCATCATCCTCATCCTCATCATCATCATCCATGTTTTGTACCTGTCCAAGCACACTAGATTCATAAAAAATGACATGGATGCTTTCTTCAATTAACAAGGTTCGTTTATTGTAAACTTTATAGGCCTTGCTATAATCGGAGTACCCAATCAATACTCCTTCATCACTACGTGGATCGAACTTACCCAAGTTGTTTTTACCATTGTTATGAACAAAACATTTGCTTCCAAAACATCTAAAATATGAAATGTTGGGTTTTCTTCCACGTAGCGATTCATAGGGAGTTTTATTCAATATACTCCTTATCATGACACGATTATGAATGTAGCAAGCGGTGCTTACCGCTTCGGCCCAAAAGTTTTTAGGCAACTTACTAGATAATAACATTGTTCTAGCCATTCCTTCAAGGGTTCTATTCATCCTTTCAACCACACCATTTTGTTGTGGTGTTCTAGGAGCCGAGAAGTTATGGTCTACACCATTGTCATCACAATAAGCACCAAATGATGAGTTTTCGAATTCGGTTCCGTGATCGGTTCTCATTGAAACAAGTTTTAAACCAAGTTTATTTGAATCTTTCTTAACCAAATTAGAAACTCATCAAATGTCTCATCCTTAGAGCTTAGGAAGAGTGCCCAAACGAACCTAGAGTAATCATCAACAATGACACACACATAACGACTACCACCTCTACTTCTAGTTCTCATTGGTCCACACAAGTCGATATGTAAGAGTTGCAAAGGTTGAGATGTACTCATAATTCTTTTGGATTTAAAGGAACTTCTAACATGTTTACCTCTAGCACATTCATCACATACTTTATCAAAATCAAACTTTATATTAGGAATGCCTTCAACTAAGTCAAGTCTTTCAAGGGTATTAAGAGTTTTTGTACTAACATGACCAAACCTTTTATGCCATAACCAAGGATCATTGTTCATTACACTCATGCAAGACATGGTGTGACCGGATAGAGAGTTCAAATTAGTTAAGTAAACATCTTTGACACGTCTTCCTTCGAGTATTAGTTCATTAGTAGGGGCATCAAATATTCGACACAAATTAGCACTAAATTCTACAATATTACCCTTATCACAAAGTTGAGAAATACTAAGGAGATTATGCTTCAAACCTTTGACAAGCCGCACGTTGTCGACACAAAGTAATGATGACTTACCAACTTTTCCAATGCCAATTACTTCACCTTTCTTGTTGTCACCAAACCTTACCGTGCCACCATCATATGCTTTAAGTGAGAGGAATTGGCTTCTATCACCCGTCATGTGACGAGAGCATCCACTATCCAAGTACCAATTGCGGCCGCCTCTCACCAAGCCCTACACAAAATTAGTTTTTGAGTTTAGGAACCCAAATGAATTTGGGTCCCTTTTTGTGATCAACATGCCTTGTGGTGTCTTCCTTAATGCACATTTGCTTTATTGTTTTGGTATTCTTGTTAATGTCATCAAATCATTTTGTACATCCATTAAAAACATGACCATTGTCACCACAATAATTGCAAATGATGTATTCGGGAAGACCCACGTATTTTCTTCTTCTAAAATCAGTTTTAGGCTTCTGGATGCAACAGTCAGTCTGACTGTTCCATTTGAAGCCCAAACCAACAACTTTATCACATTTCTCGGTTTGATTCGTGAGGAAATTTAACACGGTTTGACTTCCTTCCTACTTTTCAGTGATGTTCTTAGCATTAACAAGTTCATTGGTCAAGTCATTGACACGTGAGAGGAGATGCAAATTCTTTTCTTTTTCCCTCTTGAGTTCATCATTGTTAACACTTTCTATGGACAATCTTTTCTCAACAATGAAGTCATGGGTGTGGTTGTTAAGTTTAGACACGAGATGCATGATTCTTTCTTTGGACTCTTCATATTTAGATGTCATCTCGTCAAGTCTTTTGTTTAGATCAACGATTTCATCGGATCTATGGTGAGGAGAAGACCTAGAAGTGCTACATTCGGGCATACCTTTTTGAAAGAAAGTAAGCCTATCATGGAGGACTTCTATTTCATTCTTGAGACAAACAACCTCACCCTTAAGACACTTGTTTTCATTTTCCAAACATTCAATCTTTTCTTTAGACTTGTTTAAATCCTTGTCAGAAGCAACAGTCTTAGACACTGTTTCTCTTAGGTCTACAACTTCAACTACAAGGTCATATATCTCATTCTCAAGAGCATCTTTGTCCTTCAAAAGATCATCACGTTCCTTGGTTAGTGAGGAAACTTGAATCACCAAGGTAGTGTTGACATTTTCAAGATCAGAGACGTCCGTGGGGGTCAACCTAAGACGTTCTAGTTCTTTAGTCAAATGTTTGTTTAACTTGTTGACTCTCTTAACCTCATCATAAGCCTCAGATGTGACAGTGACGCAGTCTGTTGCTTTTAGTTCATTTTTCAGATTAAAGTTCTCTTGAGCAATTTCCTCAATATCATTTTGCATTACCTCAAGCTTATCATTTTGAAACCGACACTTATCAAAAAGTTGGTCAAGAAGCTTACATACTTTCTCTTTGGAGTAAGTTCTAGCCTTGGCCTTTAGATGATTTACCTCGTTGTCGGAATCGGAGTCGGAATCGTCGGGATTAGCCATGAGGCATCTTAAGTGTTCAAGTTTTGAGGTTTTTGAGACTTTTTCTTTACCATGATTTGTAAGACACATTTTAGCCTCTAGTTCCTCCTCGATGAGTTCCTCGTCTTCCTCGGAGTCGGACATTCCCCAAATAGCACTCATGACTCTATGTTTATAGTCCTTTTTAACTTTTTCTCTTCTTTCCTTTGATTTGATTTCTTCCCACTTGGGACATTCTTTAATTTGGTGAGTTTTATCACCACATTTAAAGCATCCCACGGTGGAGTTAGGTCGTTTCTTAGGAAAGCGTTTTTTCGAGTAATTATTAGTGAACCTTTTGTTTCCTTGTCCATTGACCAACCCCGCTAGATTCCTTGTGAACATAGCAAACTCGTCTTCCTCCTCATCTTCTCCATCACTTGGAGAGGATGTGAGGGCGAGACTCTTTCCCTTTGATGACTCACTAGAATACTTATCGAGGTTAAACTCATGAGCCATTAGTGATCCCATTAGTTCATGAAGAGATAGGGTTGACAAGTCTTTAGCTTCCTCTATGGCGGTGACTTTAGGTTGCCATTTAGGGGTTAGACTACGAAGGATTTTTCGAATGATGTCCTCGGACTCGAAATTCCTTCCTAGACTTTTAAGCTCATTAATAATACAAGAAAAACGTGAAGAGAAACTATTTAAGGACTCGTCTTTTGACATTCTAAACATCTCATATTGTTGCATAAGAAGGTCAATACGGTGTTTTCTTACTTGGGACGTCCCTTCATAGGCAAGTACAAGGGAATCCCAAATGGATTTTACCGTAGGACATCCGGAGATTCGACTAACTTCCCCCTCACCAACACAACGTTGAAGAATCGACATTGCTTTGGAATTCTTTTCGGCAAGCTTGAAGTCGTTTTCATTGTAATTTCTTTCCTCTTTTGTCTTGGTGAAACCGTTTAGAATATCGGTTTCCTCAATAACGAGAGGTCCATTTTGGATGATGTTCCAACATTGATAATCAATACTTTTGATGTAATGTTCCATTTTGAGTTTCCACCATCCAAAATTCGAACCGGTAAAGACCGGGATCTTGGAGTGTTTCTTGGAATCCATTACCCACGAATCAAACTCTAAGGCGATTAGCCTCGATCAAGAGCACGAGGCTCTGATACCAATTGTTGAGTTTATGGATTCAAGTACCTAAGAGGGGGTGGGGGTGAATTAGGTACTATTTTAAAATTTATAACTTCAACTTTATTGAATTAAAGTGAGTTACGAGAACAAAAGAGATGAGAAGATACTTCGAATAATATTGAAAGACTAAACGAGTATCAAGATGAATGTTTGCTGAAGTATGAAAGTAACAATCATTCTGACTGTAGCTATTTGTCTCAGTTTGTGGAATACGACTGCAGACCAAATGTGACAGTATGATGAACTGTTACTTCGAAGGTTTAGCAAAGCAAAACAAACAAACAAAATAAATTGCAGCGAAAATAAAGTAAAACAATTGAACACGAGATTTTTGAATTGGTTCGGCAAGAAACTCAAGTGCCTACGTCCAATCTACCTTTTTATTGCTTTCTTTTAGTGATCTACTCCGACAACTAAAAGACCCTTACAATAAAAGACACCAACCTACTCCAGTTGTAAAGCTAGTACAAGAACTACTCCGTTCTTATGACAAGCTAACTCGCAACCTACTCCGGTTGCCAAGAGTTAAAGACTACTCCGTCCTAAACTCTACTAACACACTTAGAATGTTATAGGATCAAGTTTCCACTAACATATTCTTAGCAAAGAATAGAGATGGACAACTTTTACAAGATCAACAATTCTTAAGCAAGAGAGTTTAGTATTATAAAGTAACAGTAGCCACGACTGTAACAACTTGAAGACTTTTAAAGGTTTTTGCAAAGACACACATTTTTTAAGCTTTAAAAACAATTTGCAAAGTTGAAAAATTATTTCAGAAAAGTCTTGAGATTTTATGAAGGAGAGGCACGCCTTTTATAGAGGAAATGGGTGAGGAGGTTGCTAGGGTTTTGAAGGGTCAAAGACCACACATGTGAAGGACATTTGCAACCACCCAAAACTTGCACCAAAGAGGGCTCTTTTGCAAAGGCAAGAATAGAGAAAAAGTGTTTGAAAGATATCCTTAAAAGCTCATGCAAATTCAGAAAACAAAGAGAGAAAAGACAAGTCACATGATGACAAGTTAACACTAAAATGGCAAAAAGCATTTTTTGTTTTCTTAAAGAACCAAAGGGTTGAATTTGCATAAAGAGGAAATATTTTGAAATTGATAATAATTCAAACCACTCTTTATTGAAGACCAACTCCTAATAAAATCTGAAATTTTATCTTTGAAAAATAAGAGTCACGTGAAAGGTTTTTTGAAAGATAAAAAGGACTTCAAGTTTTACGAATTGTGGCAACGATCCAAGCAGCTGTTTACTAATGAAAGCAACAGTCGACTTGACTGTTTCTATTACTCTATGATACTCTACTTTCTCGCTTGTACATTAGATGACACTAAGACTCAATACAATGGGATGATTAACAACTTCAACACTTCTTAATCCATGCTTGATTTAATCATTAATCCTGAAAAGGTAAACTAAGATAGCACAAATCAAATGGGCATGTCATCATCAACCATAAGGAACCCAACAGCAACCTCGCTGACCTCCTCTCCCACCCTTTAAAAATAAAAAATCCTACAAAACCCACATAATTTACACTTCTCAATCATTCACTTCCCTCTCTTCAATTTTCAATTCATTTGGTTTAATTATCGTACTTCGTCATTGGTAATTAGATTGTTCCGGCATTATTTCTACTGAAATAGTGTAATTCAATTTTGAATTTCTGAAAAATTGGTTGATTAGTAGCAAAGTATGCGAAATTATTGGTTTGTGGATATTAATTTTGTTGGATAAAATGGCGATTGGGATTTGGGGTGGGCTGTTTTTTGCCATTGACGTGGTGGTCATGGCCTTGTCGTGCACGTTCACGTGCCAGGGACGTGCCCGACAAGGCCAAGATGGCATTAAATATCCAGTTAACCGCTGACCTCTGAAGACAATGGTGATGACGTCATGGATGCTGTGACCCGCGGTGGTAGGAAGACAACTATTAGTGCTAATCACAGGTGTAACCCGGGGTCTACGTCAAGCTCTAGCTCTGGAAATGGCGAAACAAGGTCACTGAGTGGTTGGTTGCAGTCGTTCCTCAGTATAAAAGCTCGACTCCCTTCTTTCTGATCTCAATCATTCGTCTTTTTTTCCTCCTCTGATTCTCCTCATATTCTTCAATGTCAATGTGGTATGGTATACATTACCATCTTGCATTTGCATTTTCATGTTATATGATGTATTGTTACCAATTTATTTCAGGGGGCGTTTGTTTCGCACATGGGTATGGGTTTGGAATCAGGAATCATACATGGATGGTATGGTTTTGGAACTCCATTCCTCATACCTTGTGTATGTTTCAATTGTATGCGGTATGGATAGGTTTGAAACCAAACTAAAGTTGAAATATGTAAAATTCAATACTTTAAATAATAATTTTAACATATAAAATCATGAAAATAAAGATTTAATCGAATAATTATGTAAAATGTTTCATTTACAATATGTCATAATATTTTTTTTCACATTTTTTTTATTATAGTTTGATACCCATGGGTATCAATCTCATACCCATCCCCCTCCTTGGGTATGAGAAACCCATACCTCATGGGTTTGAGGTATGGGTATGAAACCTCCAAATTTACCAAACAAACACTTGGTATGGGTTTGGTTCATTCCAAACTCATACCTCATATCTTTTGTGTTTGAACTAAACACCCCCTCATTGGAATTGGTATTGCCAACCGCACTGTCCCGAGACCTGAGAAACATGCTAGTGAACAGTGATCAAGTCTCTTTATTGCTTGCTTACTTGCCTTAATATGGGCTTTAATGTGGGAAAGGGTGCGCTCCACAATCTGGCAAAAGTACAGGACCGTGACCCTTAGTAATCTAATATAGCAGCAACCAGTAGGTGGACTCCTCTTTGGGGAAAAAAAGGCTGAACCTACTCTTGCAGTTACAGTCAACTTGGGGTGTACTTTCATGTGTATAGCAGACAATTGCTAAATATTTTTCCATGTTTCCGGGCAGTACTCATAACGTCGTTCTGCCGCTGCGAGTTCAGTACTATAATATCTACATTGGATTTTTTATTACTATACAATTATATTATTAAAATATTTCATGTGATTATGACGATTCTGAAACTCAATACAAGAGTAGCATTTTCTATTGACACTATTAGCTGATCAGAAGCAGCAGTGACTAGCAGTAGCAATAAGCTGTTAGTTACGGGCTTACAGCAACAATAATCTGTTATCAATAACAGAATTAGTTAGCATAACATGTCAGCATTAGGTGTCCTCTTAACAACCTCTAACTAACTCTGCGTATATTAATGTGTCAACACTCTTTGCAATTATTAACACTCATAATAATAATAATAAAATCACTTTAAGGGTGATTATGCTACTTTTTTCAGTTTCCCTCAGTTTTAGTGTGTTTTTCCTTCCGGAAACACGCCAAGCGAAGTAACGTGTTGTAATAAACAGAGTAATACTAGACTGCTCCCTGTCTCTCCCTTCTTCATCACAATGTAACTCGGTTGGTTGACAACTTCATCTTTAACCAATATTTATTCATTATGAAACTATATATTTCGAAAAATTGAACGTGACAAAACTTTACACATTTATCCGTGCGACAGATAATTCTGAATATTTGCTGGAGGTAACTATGTTTTCTTATCCATACGCAGGTGATATGCCTGGATGGCTGGATGTTGTCTCTGATGCTGCCTGATATATGGGATAAGGAAAAATAAGGTTATACAAAAGAATATTGCAAGACTTGGACATAATAGAAGCAGATGTCGAGAGATTTTGTGGATCCTCAACACACAATCTCGAAAGTAGAATCGAGTCGCTCAGGCATGGGTTGATGTACATCATACCATATTGGGATTCGCATCTTAGGGAGACATACTCTCTTAGACAACTAGAAGATTTAAAGGATGGGAATGAATTCATTGATTATTGGTTGCAAAAGGTGAGCTGTAGCACCGAGTCCTCATGTGAAGGAGGTGAGTGTCTCTGGCACAGGGCTGATTACTTTTACTCATGCAGCTTCCATGAAGATGAGGAAAATGACTGGGTGAAATGCGCAGAGGGAGTACTGGAAAGTCTGGAATCAGTTCAGCGTCAGCATGTTCAGCATGTTGACGAAGTAACTGTTTCAATGTTTGCTACTCATGGGGCATATTCTGCACCCGCTGACCGAGTCAATATATTGACCAAGGTCAAAGCCAAAAGACAACTAGTCAAAGGAAAAACAGCCTAACCGACAAAGCCTGTCGGCCTGTCACTTGGGTCTCGGCTCGGCACCTAGCCGGCCGAGAGGCATATCCGCGTACTCACATCCAGTCCCCTCGGCATGGAGTCAACCAGGCCTGCCGGCCTGTCATGGGTCCCTCGGCCGAGGGTAAGACAGTCTTTCCACCTGCTATGCCACTTGGCCATTTGGCCACTACGTGACAAAAGGTGAAAGTCTATAAATACTCCACATCTCTCATTGAGAAACAAACCCGAATAATCTGGTATAAACTCCCTTATCTCTCTACAATATACTTTGCCAAGTTAAACATACAACTTATCCCTCTAAGTTTACTGACTTGAGCGTCGGAGTGAGTACGTTCGGCCCCAAGCCGAGCCCTCAGTTTGTTCATCTTTACAGGAAAGAGTAAAAGGAAGAGACGAGCAACGACATCATTCTACAAGCTCAAGTGGTCACAATCCTTCTCCGGAATTACACCCGGAACAATTGGCGCCGTCTGTGGGGATAGATACTAAAAGCAAGTCACCTACATTACCAAAAAAAAAAACAAAAAAACCATTCAGCGAGCTAAGAAGATGTCAAAGCAACAAGAAACTGTGAGTGAAGGAACTGCATTCTTCCAGGATGACACGTTCCGTAATTCTGAGATCGGGCAGTCCCCCACCGGCCGAGTCACTGAACCGGCGTATGGGATGCCGAAAGAGCCAGAAACACCGCTGCCTACCGACCAAGTCACTATCATGGGACATGTGGTCGATGCGGCCAAATTAAAGCTATTCCTGGACCTGATGGGTAGTACGCCGATTACCCTTGTCACGACGACGGGGACGGCAGCGCATCCACAGGTGACCAGGGCCCATAAAGTGACTCCGAACAACTTGTCCGGAGCAATACAAGGAGCTGGGCGTGCTAAAACGCCAGCAGAGCCCGTGGTGCCAGTGGTAGACTTGAGTCTTTCCCCCACTCGCGGGAGGACAGCGTCGCCGCGGCAACAACGAGGCCACCCCCGAAGGAATGAAAGAAGTCCGACTCACCAAAGTCGGACAACAAGAAGCCCTTCCCGCCAGAGGGAGAGAAGCCGGACTAAGGTTGCGAGGAGCCGATCGCCGCGTGTCATTCGACACGTGGTCAGACAACCCCTCAGTACCTATGTCCTTGAGATCCCTGTGCCGACTAAGCTGAAGCTGCCGCCCTTATCATACAAAGGGGATGGCGACCCGACCGACCATGCCGAGGCTTTCGAGTCGTACATGTCGGTATGGGAGCAGCCTGATGAGGTATGGTGCCGAGTCTTCCCAACGACCCTGCATGGGATGGCTCAGAGTTGGTACAAGGGGCTACCTAATGGCTCGGTGTCTTGTTATGCCGACCGAGAGACAATTTTATAGCCCAAAGATGCTTGCAACAAGAGAAGGGCCGTGGAAACATCAGATCTCCTAACTATCCGACAGGGGGAGGACGAGTCCCTCCGAAGCTACGTGAAAAGATTCGACGCTAAGGTTCAGCAGATCCGCGAGCTGAACACCGAACTGGCAGCCTTCGCACTGATGAAAGGCCTCCCAAAAGGCGAGTTCAAAAACGAGCTGATCAAGTGCGAACACCTCAACTTAGACTCCGCCAGAAAGATGGCCGACCGAGCCGTAAAGGTGAAAGACTATCACAAAACCTGGGTAGGCCACAGTGAAACTGGGCACCCAGAGAGGAAGAGCCGCCGGGACAACGTAGATGAAGGTCGCCGTGACGGGAATAGGTCACGGCCTGAGAGATTTAATAGGAAATAGCACTCGGCGGGCGCCGGGGGGAGTTCGGGACCGTACAACCAGAAGCGGTACAGTAGTCTCACCCCCCTGGTCGCCTCTCCAGCCGAGGTCTTCACCCTAAGCAAGAATGATGGACAGAAGTGAGCAAGGCCCCCCAAGGCGAGGGGGGACGGTGACACAAGCCAGTTTTGCGAGTACCACGGCCACACCGGCCATAAAACTGACAACTGTCGACATCTAAGGAACGCCATCGAAGAGCTAATCCGAAAGGGGAGCCTCAGCAAGTATGTAGCTGGAGGCCCAGGAACAAGCGCCGACGGGGCGAATAGAAAATCAGTTTTTCAGCGGATGGGAGTAATCCAGGTCGTCATCGGGGGAGACGAGAACGGTGGGTCAGCTAATGGGCACAAACGGCACCTGAATGAGTTATACCAAGCCATCAACTTTGTGCCTAAAACAGCGATCCCCACTTCTACCATCCCCGATATAACCATTGGAAGGAAGGACTACGAGGGAGTCGTCTCCCCGCACAGCGACCCACTTGTAGTCCACCTGGATATAGCCAACCACTTGGTCAAAAGTTGCCTGATTGACACAGGCGCCTACACAAACATCATGTTCAGGGAGTGCTTTCTTAATCTCGGTCTGAAGATTGGAGACCTGAGCCCCTGCATTAACCCGCTATACACTTCTATGGGGCCTACTGTACCCCGGGATCAATCGATCACGGTGATGTTCGGCCAAGCGGACGCGGCTAAAAATGTTCTATCTGAGTTCATGGTTATCGATGGTTCGTCTACCAACAATGTTCTCATAGGCCGGGTCACTTTGAGCGAGGCCGATCCAGTGATGTCCATCCGGGCCCTGACGTTGATGTACGTCTCGGACCGGGGGAAGCACAAAAGCTCGTCTCAAAGGACGAGAAAGACGAAATAGTCAATATCCAAGTGTCTGCCGGGGGTGCAACATGCAATCCCTCAAAGTGGCGAAGAAATCGGAGAAAGGGAAGAGCCCATCCTTGCAGCAGGAACGCGAACCGATGGATACTAATGTCGGCATGGTCGAAGGAGCCGAGACCGAGGAAGTGGAAATTGACCCGAGCGCACCGTAATCGCTTCGGTGTCGACACGGAGCCAAAATTCGAGCGATCTCCTAGACCTGCGAGGAAGAACAAGGATGTCTTCGCATACTCAAGCAGCCGAGATGCCAGGCGTGAGCGGGAGGTGATCGTTCACAAGTGAACGTACTCTCCACCGCTCGGCCGTCAAGCGAAAGATGAGGAACTCCTCGGCCGAGAAGGATGAGGCCATCAAAGCTGAAATAGACAAATTATTAGCGGCGGGCTTTATCATGCCTTGTACTTACCCTGAGTGGCTAGCAAATGTTGTAATGGTGAGGAAATCGTCAGGGGCGTGGAGGATGTGTGTTGATTTTACCAATCTTAATAAAGCGTGCCCTAAAGATTGCTATCCCTTGCCTCGAATAGATAGTTTAATTGACGCCACGGCAAGCTACACTATGCTAAGCCTGCTAGACGCCTTCTCAGGGTATCATCAGGTATTTATGGCCGAGGAAGATATGCCTAAGTGCGCATTCATCACCAGTCACGGCACATTCATGTATAAAATGATGCCGTTCGGTTTGAAGAACGCTGGCGCAACTTACACTAGGTTGGTGGACAAAGTGTTCCAAAATCAAAAAGGGCGAAACATCGAGGCTTACGTCGACGATTCTATTGTAAAAAGCAAGTCTGACAGCGAGCACTTAGCCGATTTAGGCGAGACATTTTGTTCACTAAGGAAATATAAAATGAAGCTTAACCCAAAGAAATGTAACTTCGGTGTCCGGGCCGGCAAGTTCCTCGGCGTGCTTGTCAGCGCCAGGGGAGTTGATGCAAATCCGGAGAAAGTCAAAGCAATACTAGACCTACCGGAGCCGAGAAATCGAAAAGAGGTTATGACGCTGACCGGAAGGATGGCGGCTCTCGCCCGCTTCATCTCTCGGTCGGCCGACAAGAGCACTCCATTCTTTAAAGTGCTGAAGGGGAATAAAGACTTTAGCTGGGGGGAGGAACAGAGCACGGCTTTCAGGCAACTGAAAGCCCACCTTCTGACACTGCCGACCCTGTCTAGGCCGACGCTGGGGGAGACACTATATCTATACTTAGCAGTTACCTCGGCCACGATCAGTGCTGTAATTGTCAGGGAAGAAAATAAGCAGCAATACCCAATTTACTTTATCAGCCATACACTGCTGGCCGCCGAAAGAAATTACCCACTAATCGAAAAGGCAGCCCTCGCCGTCGTCGTTGCCGCAAGGAAGCTAAAACCCTATTTCGACGCACATCCCATGACGGTCTTAACCGACCAGCCATTGGAGAAAGCATTAGAAAAATTCGAAAAATCCGGCAGACTTATCAAATGGGCAGTGGAGCTCTCCGGCTTTGGCATTCAGTACAAGCCGAGACCTTCGATAAAGGGGCAAGCGCTTGCAGACTTCCTGGCTGAGTGCACGTATCAAGAAGAATCACATCCCGGCGTGTGGGAAGTGTATACCGACGGGTCCTCCACGGCGAACAGCTCAGGAGCCGGCATTCTTATCATCAGCCCTAATGGAGACGAGTTTGAGTACGCCTTGAAGTTTACCTTCTCGGCCTTAAATAATGAATCCGAATATGAGGCGGTGATAACTGGAGTCGAGTTAGCTAGAGCTGCCGGGGCGGAGCATATTGTGTTGAAAACAGACTCGCTCTTAGTGACTAATCAAATCCTAGGAGAGTATGAGACTCGAGACGACGGGATGGTAAGGTACCTAGAGAGGGTAAAAGCTGACACCTCAAAATTGAAATCTTTCCAAATACAGTGCATCTCCAGGTCTGAGAACAACCGAGCCGACGCTCTCTCAAAACTTGCCAGTTCAAGCATCAAAAATGTCACGAACCGTCTTTGGTGGATATCGAAATGCTAAAAGCATCACCGAGACCGTCGGCATGGTGGGCGACATCGAAGCCGAGACGACGTGGATGACTCCGATAATGAAATACAAGCCGACAAAAGAGTTGCCGGAGGACCGCAGATCTGTCTCGAGAAGATAAGAAGGATCGGCTGCAAGGTACTTAGTGTTCGAAGGAGAATTGTACGGAAGGTCCGTAATAAGACCACTCTGAAATGTGTCGGCCCAGCCGACGCGGAGCTTATACTGACAGAGATTCACAAAGGCATCTGCGGACATCACATGGGGCGAGAACGCTAGCCCACAAAGCTCTCCGAGCCGGCTACTTCGGCCTACCATGCTTTGAAAGATTCCGGGGCAAAAACCAAGAAGTGCAAGAATTGTCGGATGCATGCTCCGTAATACATGCACCTTCCCGAGACCTCGCAACCAGATGCTTAGTCCCCTACCATTTGCACAGTGGGGGATGGATTTATGAGGACCATTTTCGACGGCCTCCGGAGGAAGGAAGTACCTGATTGTCGCCGTTGACTACTTCACCAAATGGGTCGAGGCTGTCGCGGTACCTGCCAAGACCATGGCGGCCGTAAGAAAGGCGATTTGGGAGAACATCATAACTCGTTTTGGGTTACCCCAAGTCATTGTATTTGACCACGGCCGAGAGTTTTGGAGCGACATGGTGATGAATTGGTTGGAAGAGCTCGGTATCAAATTTGCATACTCCTCCGTCTGCCACCCTCAGAGCAACGGGCAGGCGGAGGCAGCTAATAAAACAATACTGAACGGGTTGAAGAAGAAGGTTGAAGATCTAAAGGGAAGATGGGCTGATGAACTACCCGGCGTCCTGTGGTCCCTTCGAACCACGGAGAAAGAAGCAACAGGGTATAGTCCATTCCACCTAGTCTATGGGTCTGAGGCCGTCCTGCCAATTGAAGCAGCGGTGCCGACATTCAGAACGCAAACTTTTATCCCAGTCGAAAATGAAGAAGGCCTGAGAGTCTCCCTAGACCTGGTCGAAGAAAGTCGAGATACGGCACGGCTCAACTTGGCAGTATATCAAAACCGAATGAGAAGAGCCTACAACCGTAGGGTCCACAAAAAGGACTTAAGAGTAGGAGATCTAGTCCTGAGAAAGTCGGCCGCAACCAATAAAGGAAACATCCATGGTAAGATGACGGCCAACTGGGAAGGACTCTACAGGGTAGTTGAAGAAAAGGGGCCGGGGACATACCGGCTGACAGACATGGAGGGTGTGCCTCTAATGAGCCACTGGAACACAGACAACCTTAGGAAATATTTCGTATAGCGGCGGAGGTGTCCGAGACTGTTGTGGGCACCCCAACGCGTGATTATATCTTATGAAGAGTGATCCAAGTTTTCCATCAAAATGCTTGTCCCCTCCGTAGTCGTACCAATGTAGACGCCACGGCCAAAGCCGGGCAGTCACTACAAGTGCAGTTGATACTCGCGAAAGCGACCAACATGCTTAGTAGACGCCACGGCCAAAGCCGGGCAGTCACTAAAAATGCAGTTGATACTCGCGAAAGCGACCAACATGCTTAAGAACGTATAAGTACAGTTGAGAACGCAAATCTGACTGCCCCGCCAATCCGGAGTGGCGAGGAAGCGATCAATATGTCTATAGATACGAATGCAGTCGAGCCGTAACCTCGATTGCCTCGGCCAAAGCCGGGAGTGACGGGGCACGACCGATATGCTAACATGTTTACAACAGCAGTTGGGAAGCGCAAATCTGACCGCCTCGGCCAAAGCCGGGAGTGGAGGAGGAAGCGACCGACATGCCAACATGTTGCTGAACAAATTGGGAAACGTGAATCTTGCTACCTCGGCCTGTTCAGGTACAGCAGAGGGCACGACCAATATGCTAAAAACGTTTAAGTACAGTTGAGATACACGATCTAATTGCCTCGGCCAAGCCGAAGGTAAAAAGAAAAAGCGCTCAATATGTTTAAAAAACGTAAGAAGACAACTGAATGGAGGATGAGATCAAAGCCTCGGCCAAGCCGAAGGTAAATAAACAAACTTCATTAAAAATGTTTACAAGTGAGGCAAAACAAAGTCGACGGCCATCCCCATAGGGATAGCCTAAGCACAACCTACCAAAGTTTACAAAAAAAGAAGGAACAACAAAAGATTACAACATTAAGACATGAAGCGCCAAAAGGATGGCGGGAGGAAAGGCTCAATAGTTGGCCCCGAACAGTGAAGGCCGTCTCGAAGGGCCGGTGAATCGGTGACGACCGCCCGTCTCCCTATGCTTGTTGCTGCTCGCCACCGGCAGCAGTAGCAGCATCACCAACGGTGGGCGGCCCAGAGGACGACTTGGCAGCTTCACTTGCCTTTGCCCTCTCAGCCTCCTCTCTAGCCTCCTTCACCTTAGCATCATGGGCCGCCTTGGCGCGCGCTTCCCGAGCGCCTTCGCCGCCTTCGCCTCGGCTGCGGCCTTGGCCTCCGCAGCAGCCGCCTTCTCATCCAGAAGCCTGTCAAAATCTTGCCACGGAAAGGTGCCTTCAGGAAGGAGCTCCTTAATCGCATCCCTTGTAGCATCTTCAGCTTGGTCCCGGTACCGGGCACACATTTCAGGGATGATGACAGTTTTCAGCATCTCAATATCCTTCTCCCTCTGAGCAAGGATAGCCTTTGTACCCTTATGTTCCTTCACCTCGGCCGAATGCAGGGTCTTCCATCTTTCCCTCTGCTCAACCATGGCCTTGTAACCGCCCTCAAATTTGTTTTTCTCCTCCCGCAGCTTAGTGGCATCAGCCAACGCAGACTCAACCTTAGCTCTCTCGGCCAGGACCACCTTCTCAGCGTCCTCTTAAGCTTTCGCTCAGCGAGGAAGTCCTTCATGGTGGCCAGGAAGTCCCGCTTCGTCTTCTCGGCCTTCTCCCTAGAAGCGGAAAGCTCAAGCTTAAGCCGTTGGAGCGTAGGGGCAGTTTGAGCCACGAGCTTTTCTTGCTCGATAAGATGAGTGCCGGAACTTGCCCCACTTCACCACTTTTTGGCCAACCTTATGCCGTCCTCCCCCGAGCCGAACGAAGGAAGCCTTCTCGGACGAGGAGTCGACGGCAAAGATTTTTGTCGCCCGTCCGCACAGTCGCTTCTCCAATTGCCGTTCGGTGAGAACAACAAATGGCGACGGCCGATCTATAAAAACCTGGACAAAGCGTCCATGTCAACATTCATCGACATATCAGAAAGCCTGTCATCAGGAATGCCTAAAGAACCTGCTAAATCCGAGCCATGGGTTAGATCCGTACCAGTCTTAGCCTTCTTGGATAGAGGGCCGGCTGACCCCTCCTCTTTCCTTGCCTCGGTAACAGCAGCAGCAGCAGGCGTTGTTTTTTTCCTCTTATTTGAAGGAGGAGGACCCTCCAGAACGGTGACGTCCTCGTCAACATTGACGACCACCTTATCCTTTTGGACTACGGGGATTGGAGATTGAGTTGGAGTTGACGTCGTAGCCGCCGAAGACATTGCTTTTGGTTTTCGGCGCGGCACGTTACCGCCAATCTCTGCTTGGGTCGCCCCCACGTCCATTGCTTTCAACACCTGCTCCATGAGTTCGTACGGGGCCTGCTTGCGATCACGCGGCGCAGCCTTAGGGTGCAGTTCAACAACTCTCCTGTCCTGGTCAAGTCCCAACTTGTTTAGGATGGAGACAGAGAGATCCCGGCCAAATCGATCTGCAAGAAACAAAGTCAACAGTTAAGCGAAAGAAGTAAACCGAGGCTAACATAACGAAGCATAAAAGCAAAGGAGGGCCTCATACCGATCCCACTCACCCTGGCTGAGGGCCGGTATGAGGCCGACGTGGCAAAGCGGCTCGTCTTGAAGGACGATCTGCGTCGGAGGCATCCATCCCTTCGGCGTGCCATCCTTCTCAGCCTCAAACATGCTCATTGCCCGCACTTCGTCGTCTTTAAGATAAACCTTCTTGGCGTCCATCTTAATCTTATTACGGGAGACATATCTTTCATGCTCCCCCTGACTCTCACACCGCAAGTTGACGCGGCACTGGAAGGACCGGGGCAGTGGATAGTCCTCCGGAACCTCGACATATACCCACCGCCCCTTCCAGTCTTTTCAGGATGTCAGCTTGGAGACGGTCACGTAACCCGGCTCGGTCTGTACGTTGTACCACCCCATGACGCCTTGGGCAGACAGCCGAAGATGGTGGAGCCGGCGAAAAAGGTTCACCGTTGGGGCCTCCCCCTTAAAAATACAAAATCATACAAAGCCAATAATCGTCCTAATGGCCAACGGATGCAGTTGTGCCACGGCGACATTCATGGCTTTGATTATGGCCGCGACGTGTTCATTAAGAGGAAAACGGAGCTTATACTCCAGATGCCTAATATATACGCCGATACAACCTTCGGGAGGGCAACAGACTGCCTGATCACCCACAGGGACAAAAATTCTATACCCCCTGCCGAAGTTGTAGTGGTCTTCAAAAAGTTCAGGCCCGGAGACAGAAGCGAACTTGTTCGTCCAAACGCGATCAGGTTTAATCGAGCAGGCTTCACCGTGCCACAAGTAATGCGGCCTCTCTGAATCAGATTGGGTCTTTTCCTCATCATTATCATCAAAATCCTCGAGATATTTCTCGTCGATTTCAGGGTAAGACGACTTGTGATAAGCCCATAATTATATATGTTTTTATCCCATATCCGTATATTGTTAGTGTCGCCTTTCACATTATTTGAGCTAAATTATTATATATTCGTTAGTTTCGAGATTTAATTATTGTTATTATTATTTTAAATGCAAATGGGCTTATTTAGTGTGTTTTGGTATAGCAGATTACAAGACGGAAGAGAATGGGCTGAATGACGCGCTTAATGGATCAAAAGTATGACGCAAGTATGTGTAAAATGGACCAAGAGAACAAAATAAGAACGAAGCACAGGAAATAAAGAAGCACGCAAGCAGGCACGTACGTAATCTTTAAATTAATTACTCACGCAGCCCATGAATTATGGGCTGATGGAACGAAAGAGTAAGACCCTGCGAATTGTGGGAGCAAATTAGAGAAGCGGACCAAAAGTCAATAAAGAAACCAAGTGAATCAAATGGTTTGTACGTGGATCAAACTCCAAGTGAACAAAGGAAAAAGCCATAAACAAATTCAAGACCGAGGAACAAAGTGTGAAGCTACATACGGAGAACTCATACAACGGAAACTCTATTCTATCTCGGATTCCCTTTTCCAAATTCTATCTACTTCAATAATTTCCCCTATACAAAATCTATCCCAAAACTTCCCAAAGTTAATCCCGTATAATGCCAAGATAAGTATAAATACCCGATTCCTTCGTCAGAAAGAGGGGGGAAGAAGAAAGTATACGCAGAATAAACCCCAAATCCGGCGACGGGAATCGACGATGATGTAATTCAAGATGGAGCAGTCCAACGGGTGGAGCGGCTCCGACCCGGAGGAAGATAGGAGGCCTGACTTGCGGAGGCGTTGCAACCGAAACAAGGGACGGTTTTCTGTACTCAATTTATTAGTTCTCATCTTAATTACTAGTTAATTTCAGTTTGTTGCTGTGGATTTTGGAACCTTGTTGAACTAATCTTTCAGTTATTAATCGTTAATTTCGTCTTAAGCTATATTCGTTTTATGGTATTCTCATTATACTCGTTTTAATCGTGGATGGTACAAACCGATTGCTAGTTGATTAATTTGGCGCGGCGTTAGATTAATTAACCGAGTAGCGACTAGTTTATTTTAGGACTGCAATGATGTCACTAGACTAAACTGGGAGTATAATTAGATGTGTTAATTGCTTGAGTATTGACAACACTTAGGTAATTAATATGGTTAATGAGGTCTTTCTAATTCTTAACGCGGCTAGTCAGTTTGCGGAACCTTGAAACTTGCGTGTAATTGGTTAGTTAGTATTGGTAGTCGAGCGGCTCGCTACCGATTAAAAGTAAGGAAAGATAGGGAGTTTTTAGCGGCTAAATTCTCTACAATTAACCTATTGTTAAACTGAATATTTGCTAGACGATCGACATGTAACTGGAATATTATGAGCTTAATTGAGTTGCTTGTTTCACCTACTAGAATAGAATGGTTAGTGTTAGGTTGCTTAAAATCACAAATGAAACCCCCCCCTTAATCGTACATAATGTCAATAGCCGTAAATATGTAAATAAATGGTATATATGTAAGTTAGTGAATAAAAGTACTATATAGTTAATTAGTTTTTCCAGTCTCTCCGTGGGATCGACCCTACTTATCCTTTACTACGTTGTTATTTTTGAGGTTAAGATAGGTTTATAAATTACTAATTTGTATACGCTTAACGACACGTATCAAATTTTGGCGCCGTTGCCGGAGAGATTGATGTTAGAATTAATTTTCTATATAGTTTATAATTAAACACTAATTTCATTTATGTATACTTTAGTTTTTTTTTGGCTGGACGTTTTATTCGGGTGGAATTTTAAGTTGATAACATGTTCTTTAACTACTTTTTGCATGTTGTTTGCTTTCATGTTCTTCCTATTTTACTGTCCAACTATTCTAATTCTCCTAAACTAGTGTACTTGTAGTAATATACTCATATATGTGTTGGAGTACCAGTGAAGTGTGTAGCATTCTCTCTTAAGTAATCTATTTGTTTCCGCCTAACCTTCCTGATGAGGTTAACAATACTCATGTATGAGGTTGCAACTTGCAAGTCAGGTGTCTATATATTTTAAGTTAGATTTTGTGGTTAAACCTTGAGCTTGAAACAAACTTGGCCATTCTGAAGTTCTTTCATTCTGATTTGGGTGAGAAATAAACAATGATAAAGTGGATGCTATAATATGTTCGGAATGACAGTTGCTTTTGGTTTCTCGTTTTCTGAGAGAATTGTTGCATTGACCTGAGATAGATGTTGGTGTACTCTATGAGGTGAAAGTTGCTAAACCTTTGGATTTATAAGTAGATAGCTTTATTATGGTTATAGGATGGTCACTGTTAGGATGTTTATTACTGTCTGGCACCCAACTCGTAAACGGATGAACTTATAATCAAGACATGCAGTCTAGCTACCTACATGTCTCTTTTGTCTACGTTTGCTTGCGGCTTTGTTATTACTTGTTTTAATGGAATAAGAACTTGTGGATAACTGGTTTTAATGGCATAAGAAGTCAGAAGTCAGTACTATTATGGATTTATGGTGGCTAGCCTTCCCCTGTATTTCTATAATCTACAATATGGTTCAAAGTGAGTGTGGGGGAGGAGTATTTCACACTTTTAAGCTACATTTCTAGTAGTTAGCTAGCCATGCATGCGATATTGTTCGGGAATATACGAGTTGATGTTAATGGACTAAGAAAATCGTCAAAGATATTGGGTTTTTTTTTTAGACTCTTGAGCGACCAATTGAGGAATCTAATTATTTATTAGAAGAATTAGAGAGATTTGTGGTTTTAAGAAACTAACTTACTAGTAGTTAGTTTCATTGTCGGAAATAATGAGAAATAGTGTGTGAAAATTATACAAGCTGATGAGTGCTCAAATATTGCTGGGTGAATTTACTTAGAATGCTTGTTTAGGAGCTGATTGATTCTTGAGGATATCCGAAGTATGTCGAGCCACGACATAAAACTAAGCGCTTCTTGGGAGGCAACCCAAGTTTACTTATTTATTGTTTTCATGTGTGTTTATTTTATAGCTTTCGTCGAGTCGGCTTAAGTGCCTCCCCGAGTTTCGCTACCTTTGTAGGGGGATGTTAATAGTGTCGGTAGCAACAAAAAAATTAAAAAATATAAAAATACAAAAAGAGATTTTACTACTATTCCTGCTGATTTTCTGGGTATTTTGCTTGCTTTCTGTTTCACTTGTCTTGGTCGAGTGTTTCATTTTTCAGGAATCGGGATATATATAGCTGATTGGGTTTCAACTTGATTAAAAAAGGCACTTCTTTGCCTTCTTTGGAAGCCATGGTCCTACGTTGATCGGTACTACTTGGAGGCTAAAAATTCACTAATGGGCACCTTCCTTACCCGTACTTGCCGTCTGATCGCTCTCGAGAGCTTAGTTGGCCGGGACGAACATTATCATAACCAAACCTGGAGCATCTTCTTGTGAACTTCACATGAATCCGCTAAGTTCCTTCTTCCCTCTTATTTTTATTATATGCTTTGAATTTATATATCTTTGGAACATCGAGGGCGATGTCGAATTTAAGTGTGGGGGAGAGGTAAATTGTGCATTTTTGATGCTGAAATTGGAGTTGGCGGGTGGCCATTGGTCTTTAATGTGTTTTACAGGTTTTAAAAATTTTTGGATATGACCATTTTTAAGGGAGGTCTTTGTCAAAATTTGGTCAGAATTAAAAATAACCTCTGCTTTTATAAGACTAACTAGGATAAGGGAGTCGGAATGGTGGTACAACGATGATAAAACTGCTTTTATGCTTTTGAATTCTCACTTTAGCCTTGCATTAACAACACTTATCTTTTGTATACTCATTTGCATATCTACGAGTGTGTGACCGATACTACTGAACGAATAGACTTGACTAAAATGTTGGCAAACTACTAAAATTTCTGAGATTTAGAGCCTTCAAAACCGATGACATTCATGATCGGTTTCTATTTATAGGATGAGAGTAGTACTCCTTATGAGGCATGTAACATCAAATTGCATAAGCGTGAAATTTGTCTCTTTACCTGTATGCATTCGGGTTTGTGGCGGTGACACATGTGGAGAGGCAACATTTCCCTTTTGTTTTACCATTGAACTTCACTTAGCCAAATTGACTTGTTTTGACCCATTCGATCAACTACATTCCTAAATAGCCTACCCTAGTCAAGCTAGTCTAGTTGATGTGTTTGGCACGCTCTTTATTGGTCATTTTTGGTATCGTGCTATTATCTAGAAAGGGGAGTTGGACAAAAAAAATGGAAGGAAAAAGAGAAAAAAAACAAGATGAAAAAAAAAATGAAAAAAGAAAAATAAGAAAAATCGATGTGAAAAAAAAAAGGAAAAGATGAGAATTGTTGACAGAAAAAACAAAAAAAATCCCTTATAATTAAACTCCTATTCTTGACAGTATATTCTACATATGAGGAGTTATCTTTGTTGTGCGCGAGTTTATGCCATGTATGGCATCGTTTATCACTTTGTAAGTTGGGTTTCTAAGCGGAATACGTGTAATCTTGGTTACGGTCGGTACTAGCTTGACTTTTACCTCCACATATCCAAAAATATTTGCCCCTTTTTACCCAATTACCTCATCTCGCACCTCTTGTAAGTCCTCGGCATGTGTCTTGGTCCTCGTTTGGTTGGGATGCGTATGTATGGTTGTAGAGATCGATTTCATGTTAGATTGCATGCATGTTTTTATAAGTCGAGTTAGGTGAGTGACTTATATTCTCTCTCTCTCTTTCACATTATACTCACCTATTCTTATAACGAGTGATGAGCGAACCGCGAGAGTCCAACATATATAAGTCTGGCAAGGTCGACGGTTCAGTAGTAGTGTCATTGTCCTATTCGTTTGCATCTGAGTTCGTATTTTTCCCGCTCTGGAATTTGTTTCCTTAGCATTGTTGTTGATTTGTTGCATAAATGCTATTTAAGTGAGTCAATAGTATGGATAGCTATGAGTTGTATACCATGCCATTTATCCCTATATTCTATCTTATGTCAAGAATTTTTGAGGTTGATAATTTACTTATAGCTCATGATTTGTTATTGTCGAGGCGACAATAAGCTAAGTGTGGGGAATTTGATAAGCGTAATTATATATGTTTTTATCCCATATCCGTATATTGTTAGTGTCGCCTTTCGCATTATTTGAGCTAAATTATTATATATTCGTTAGTTTCGAGATTTAATTATTGTTATTATTATTTTAAATGCAAATGGGCTTATTTAGTGTGTTTTGGTATAGCAGATTACAAGACGGAAGAGAATGGGCTGAATGACGCGCTTAATGGATCAAAAGTATGACGCAAGTATGTGTAAAATGGACCAAGAGAAACAAAATAAGAAAGAAGACAAGAAAATAAAGAAGACGCAAAGAAAAAGACGCGTCGTAATCTTTAAATTAATTACTCACGCAGCCCATGAATTATGGGCTGATGGAACGAAAGAGTAAGACCCTGCGAATTGTGGGAGCAAATTAGAGAAGCGGACCAAAAGTCAATAAAGAAACCAAGTGAATCAAATGGTTTGTATATGAAGGCACATCTCAACTCGAACAACGGAGAGAAGCTAAAAAAAACACCCAAGCACTCTCTCTCTAAGTTAGAGAGATGGAAAAACCAAAAAAAAGAAAAAAGAAAAAAGAAAAACAATGTCATCCGTCCTTTTCCCTCAATTTCTTTGAGTATTTCCCAGATCTACTCTTGGATGGGAATATTTCCCTTGTTCTTTTGAACAACTTGCCTCCATTAAAGTCTTTTTTAATCAATCTCTCTTGCTCCTTGTTTGTTTCTAGTTTTTCCAAGCAATTAACAATTCAAGTGCACTACTTAGAGCTTGTTAATGCACAAAATTTTCCAACAACCAAGTTATTTTATTTGGTTAGTATCTGGTTTGAACTTCCAAGATCTAACTATTCTCTCCCGTCTGAGAATTTTTATGAGGCTCCACCTTTTCGACCGTCGCTGTCACTCTTGCTGTACGGAGATTTCACGAATCTGCTTGGGTCGAGTTCCGACTGGTTTTTGCTGTTTCATTGTCATGGGGTAAATCGATCTTTTCTTAATCTACCCTTGTTTGTGAATCCAATCCGAGTCTGTAGAGTTGTCTATCTTGATTCTTTTCTTTCTTTCTTAGTAGACACTTGGTTGCTCTCCATTTTAGCCAAGGAGAGCTCTATCCAGGTCTGTGCCTACTTTGAAGAAGGATTTGATCAACGATCGTTTCCAGTCACTATTTTAATAGCCTTAACTTGTGAGAGTATACTAGATATATTCTATCCCAAGTCTAAAAGCCCTTTTTTCAGTTGTATTCTTTGGTCCTACGCTTGCTTAATATCTATTTCGGATATTGTTTGGATGGGTTTTTCCACTTCCTTTGGATGTTGTCATGAAATTTCTTCCAGCTTGTCTATCGTTGCCCAGCGGAAAAAGTGTTGTAATTTGCTAGTCTTGTTGTATCATTTGCCTCTTTTCTATAATCAGTGCAAGTTTAGTAATTTGTTTCTGTTTAGAAATGATTTTATTATCCCAGGTGCTCTAGTTTTAGCATTTTTATGCTTTTATTGTCCCACAACTATAGTATGCTGGTGTTATCCTTGGTTTTGTGATGTTGTAGGCAAAATTGGCAGAGTCCTATGTGAGTATTATGTTCTCTACATTGGAAAATTAGTATTCAGTTTTGCCCATTGGTTTAGATTCTGTCTCCTTAAGTTAAGGAGTATGGTTTTACTGGCTACAAGCACAAGTCAAGCCTTTGGTTTTCGATTTCCGAGTCCTTTCCTGGTTTTTGATAAAATATTCGCTTGGAACATGTTTTGCAAGTCGTCTCAATGTTTTAACCAATTCTGTTATGGTAGTGTTTCCGTGGCTCTTTGTGAACACAATCGGATTGTCAATGACCATCAACTATGCTTTGATGGTTGGTTTAGACTTTGTTTTCATATTTTGTGCAGAGCAGACCCTCAGTTCCTTCCTTTTTTGAAGCTTATTTGGGGTTTTATCGCCTCGCCTTTAACCAAGTGTGGGTTCGGAACTCGTACATGTGTTCTAACAATCCATCTTACATGTAAATTTGCACATAACCTTATTTGGTTATGCTTGCTTTTTACTTTTATAAAATTAGCATCTTCTGACATATTAAAGTCACTTGTGTATCGCTTTGTCTTAATTAATTTTCATGAATATTGCCTTTTGGAATGTTAGGGGTACCAAAAGAAAGAATTTTGCTGAAGAACTTAATTTCTTTTGCTCGTCAAATGGAATTAAAATCCTAGCAATATGTGACACAAAATCGAGTTCTAAGCCCGAACCTTTTCTTTTAGCTAGCCTTGGGTTTAATAATTGCGATTTTATTCCTAGCGCTGGATTATCCGGTGGTATTTGGTTATTTTGGAAAGAGTCTATTTCCATGACTTTTTCTTTCAATGTCACTTTTAAGTCGAAAAGATTTATTACTTGTGAAGTGTGCGACTTAACGAAGAATCTTGTTTTTTGCCTTATTTTTGTTTATGCTCCGGCTCAACCGTCTGAAAAGTCGGAATTTTGGAATGAATTGCAGAATTTTGTCCTTAATCTTGATTTACCTTTTTTATTACTAGGAGATCTTAACGAGATTAAGAGTCCTAGTGAAAAAGAAGGGGGTGCAACGGTAACGAATGCGCGTTGTATGAGATTAAATAATTTTTTAAGTAATACAAATTGTATAGATCTCCCCTTTTCCGGTAATTTTTTTACTTGGAGAAAAAAGAAAAGTGGTTCTGAAAATATTTTTGAAATACTTGATAGAGCCTTAGCGTCTCCTAATTGGATTAGTAGATATCCAAACTTGCAGTTTGTGCATCATGCTTTCACTAGCTCCGACCATTGTCCTATCTCTGTGAAGTTTCATGACCAAGTTCAGAAGAAAGCCCCTCCTTTTCGATTTGAACTCATGTGGACCCTCCGGAATGATTTCAGTAAAATGGTCAAAAGTTGTTGGCAATATCAGTTTCAGGGATCTTATATGTTCTGTCTCTCCCAAAAATGCAAATTGCTAAAACAAAAGGCTAAGAAATGGAACCGGTCTACTTTTGGAAATGTCTTTAGACAACTTTCAATTGCTGAAAAAAAATTAGAAAATATACAAAATCAACTTGGCACATCTCATATTACCAATTTAGAAGTCGCGCAATTGAGATGGTTGAAAAAGCGCGATGCACTCCTTGACTATAAACGTGTTTACTGGCAACAAAAAGCTCGTATAAACAAAGCAAATTTTGGAGATAATAATACCAAGTTTTTTCAAACTCATGCCACGATTAGACGTAGTAGAAATGGTATTAAACAGTTTATAAATAAGAATGGTGCTTGTATTACTGATCAAAACCTTATTAAGCAAGAAATATCCGATGAGTTTAAACTTAGGTTTGCGAAAAATCATCTTTGTAATTTCGACAAGAATGAGGATTTTAAGTCTGTTTGTGGATTAATTACGAGAAAAGATAACAACATTTCTTACAGGTAATATTAGTAGGGAAGAGGTTAAACAAACTGTGTTTAGTTTAGCCGCAGATAAATGCCCAGGTCCCGATGGATTTCCTGCAGAGTTTTTTCAAAAATACTGGGATTTTGTAGGAAATTCCGTCACTAAAGCAGTTTTAGCATTTTTTCATTCTGAGAAATTACTAAAAGAAATAAATCATACTTTCGTAGCTTTGATTCCTAAAATTGAAAATCCTCAAACTGCAAACCATTTTCGTCCGATTAGTCTTTGTTCAACAATTTATAAAATTATTGCGAAAATCTTGACTAATCGTCTTCGAAGTGTCTTGCATAAGATTATACATCCGTTTCAAGGTGCTTTTACACCTAATCGCTTCATTCAAGATAATATTCTTTTAGCACATGAGATTTTCAACTCGTTTAAACGTAAAAAAGGCAAAGGAGGTTGGATTGCAATCAAACTTGATATGGAGAAAGCATATGACAGACTAGAATGGAATTTTATCGAGGAAACTTTTAAACAAATGGGTTTTAATGCTAAGTGGATTTCATGGATTATGGCATGTATAAACACCGTTTCTTACTCAGTGTTAGTAAATGGAACACCGGGAGATGTTTTTAGACCTACTCGAGGTATTCGACAAGGAGACCCACTTTCGCCATATATTTTTATTATGTGCGCCGAGATTTTAGCAAGATCTCTACAAAAAAATAGTGATGTTAGCTCTAGTGATATTGGTATTAGAATTGGATCCGGAGTGGAGAAAATTCCTTTTCTCACTTTTGCGGATGACACTATCATTTTCGCTAAAGCCTCTAACCAGAGTTGTAGAACTATTAAGTCTATTTTAGATAAATTTTGCACGATTTCCGGACAATTTGTTAATTTTGACAAATCCACTTTTCAATGCACTAGAAATATTGAGCGTTCTCTTCGTGAATCCTTTAGAGGCATTCTTCATATGAACGAGGAAGCTCATTTGGGTAAATATTTAGGATGTCCTATAATTGATAGCAGAGTGACTAAAAATACTTTTGAAAACATTATTCAATCTTCTTGCACTCAATTATCGAAATGGAAAGCGAATTCTTTATCCCAAGCGGGTAGACTAGTTCTTGTCAATGCTAATTTAGCCGCGAAGGAACTTTTCGGATGCAAAGCTTCCTCCTTCCTTCATCGATCCATAATAGATTAGATAAAATTAATAGAGACTTTCTTTGGAATAAGAATCCTTCCCAAATAAGTTCTCCTAACTTGGTTGGTTGGCATAAAGTTTGTTTACCAAAGTCGGTTGGTGGTTTAGGAATTAAATCTTCCAAGCGACTAATAAAGCTCTTCAAATGAAACTTTTATGGAAAATTCTTATGGATAAGGAAAGTATATGGGTCAAAGTGGTATCGAAAAAATACTTGAGAAATTGTTTACTCTTTGATCATAAGCCTAATGCAACCTCTTCTTGGCAATGGCGTAAACTAATGAGTCTTCGGACTCTATTTAGAAAAGGACTGAGATGGCGGGTAGGTAATGGTAGCAACATTAAGTTTTGGTCTGATAATTGGGTTTTTTCACACCCACTTACAAGTAGTATGGTTGATGATGATAGTAACCGTGATCTTAATCTTTTGGTTAAAGATTTCATAACCTCGCACAAGCAATGGGATGTTTGTAAATTATCCATTTAGTGAATAATGATATTGTTAATCGGATTACCAACATTCATGTGCCACATAATGATATTCCGTGATACCCTCGTTTGGGGTTGTCCGTAGATGGAAATTTCTCTACCAAAACAAAGAACTTGGTTAGCGCAAGGTTTGTTCGATCAAGCTCTTGACAAATGCGAATTTCAAAGGATTTGGAAATTGAATATTCCTCCTAAATTGAAATTTTTTCTTTGGAAAGCCTGTGTTGACGGCCTTCCAACAAAAAGTAGACTTCTCAAGAGTCATATTGATGTCCCACCTCATTGCGTTCTGTGCAACAATCCTATTGAAAACAAAGATCATTTCTTTTACGAATGTCCCTTGATTGGGTCTGTCATCCAAGACCTGGACATTATTAGTTTCAACGAGTTTTTGTCAAATTATGGTACTATTACAAGTCAAAGTTTTCTAACGAAACTTAATTATCTCAAGGATTTAATTCCAAAAGATGACTTTATAAAGATTATTTTTATTTGGTGGAATGCATGGTTCCATAGAAATGATATCATCTTTAATAATGTTAATTTATGTATCAACAAACTTATTACTTTATGTATTAATAGCACTAAGACATGGAATGTGACTAGATTTAAGCATTGTTGTTAAAATCGCGATCCGGATCGTAGGATCGTACGATCCTACGATCCAAAAAGTGGAAAACGATTCAAATCGTCGTAGGATCGTTTTGGTGGTAGGATCGTTATAGGATCGGTCAGGATCGGATAGGATCGTACAGGATCGTGTAGGATCGATGGTAGGATCGTTCAGGATCGTAAAATGCTTATTTGTGCAACAAATTTGTGAGTTGGTTGTTCTTCTATACTTACAGCTCTAAATTAAAGGTATATGTAATATATTGATATGATTATTAAGACATTTATGTCATTAAATAAACTTTTTAACATTATACATCACAAATTATACCAAATAGTTTACATAAACGTGTTTATCCAAGCTATTTGTAGGATCTTACGATCCTACGATTTGATCCTGCGATCCGATCCTACCACCCCTCTTCGATCCAAAGTAGGATCTCGATCCTGACAACATTGGATTTAAGGATCTCAACAATCCCGAGGTAGAAGAGTCAGCTAGAAACAATTCCAGTAAGGAAGAGATTTGGTGGGAAAAACCTACAAACGGTTTTCTAAAGCTAAATTTTGATGGATCGAGAATAGAAGGTAATAAAGCTGCTTTAGGATATTCTATAAGAGATCACAATGGTAAAGTCGTTTTGTTGGGAGCAAAAATGTGCGGATTCAACAGTATCCTTGTTGCGGAAGCACTTGCTTTAAAAGAAGGTATTTTAGCAGCTAAATACTTAGGAATCTCAAAGTTGATTGTGGAGGGTGATAACTTATGTGTTATTAACTCGATTCGAGGTACTTGGCAAATTCCGTGGGAAATTTCTAGTATTATCAAGGATGTGAAATTAGACCTTCATTTTTTCGATGAAGTGATAATTAAACATTGCTTTCGTGAAGCCAACAAGGTTGCTGACTTCATGGCTTCTGTTGGACATTCATGTCCAACTCTTTCGAGGTGGTTTGATAGCCGGTGGCTTCAACTTACCTCCCTCATTCGAAAGGATGAGATAGGTTGGTCCTACCCTAGAGGATCAACCTAGTTTTCTTACCTAATCAAAAAAAAAAAAAAAAAAAAAAAAAAAAAAAATTACTCTACCCTTCACTAAAAAAATATCAAAAATTCTCTCTTATTTTCAATCATTTACCTCCTTTAAATTCTTCAATTATGAATGTTTATTTCACCGTAGAGCAGTTTTTTTTAATTCATTAAACATTAATCCTAATCAAATTGAGTTTTTATTATAATTTTGGATGTAATTTTTAATTAGGGTTTATGTGAAATTATTTAGGGGTTAATTAATTTGGGTTGGATGTTTTAGGCATATTGCTTGTCGCTGGTGGCCGGCCGTCTGACGGTGGCAAGCACAGTCATCGATCGATCGACGGTGCAGGCGTGTGAGGGAGTGTGAGTCAAGGAGAGAGCGAGAGAGAAAGGTTTGTTCTTGGTTGTCGCCGTGTGGTCGATGGTTTGGCCGGTGAGTCATGATGGGAGGCACATGGTGCAGGTGATCGCCGGCGGTTGTGGTATTGGCCGCTCATGGTTGTGGTGTACTGGTATGTACGTACTACATCAAAAAAGGAGAAAAAAAAAAAACAATTCATAGTACACAGTACTACTACTGTACGTAACATTCAACCAAATTGGGTATCCACACTCTGACCTGACCGACCACTGGATGACTGGAACCCCGCTCTCCTCACGCCGGCGGTCTGGTCGGCAGTCAATTCACTCTCCGCTGGCGACATTTACTCCGCCACCGGTGTTCCAATTTCTACCACCCTTATGCACCAATCTCTCCGACCTACCACTTCAACACCATCATCGGCTCTCCACCGGACGGCGTCGACCTAGTCGTCCAGCAAACCCCCTCCTCCAGTGTCGACATTAGTAATCGGGTTTAAGGATTTTGTGAGACTAGAGGACGATGGAGGAGTTTAATTAGAATACATGAGAGAGGAATTAGAGAGAGGAAATAGGTGGGAAAATAAAAGGGTATAATTGTCGTACTACGATGAGAAAAAAGTGTACTGCGAAAATCAGCACCCGAAATATTAATATGACTTAGAGCATGTTTGGCCTTGATTCTCAAAAATGAGTTTTTGTTTTTCAAGCTTAATTTTTCAAAAGTGTTTTTCAAAAGCAAAAACAACAAATAGCTACTCTATTTCTATGGGCAAAAATATGGATTTTTAACTTTTGAGAATTTTTGTTTAACTATTAAAAAATAATGTGTTTGACCAAAAAGTATTTTTGAGACTAAAAACACTTTTATAAACTAGGCCAAACAAACACTTAGTACTTGCCATTTCGGATCATTTTGTCTCACTTCAAGTCATTTCAAATCAAGTCAATTACAGATCGGGTCGTTTTTTTTCGGCTCAACATTTTTATTTGGGTAAATAAAGCTTTGGGTCTACTCTGGGTTAGGTCAATCTAATTTTGGGCTATATTCGGGTAAGCAACTTCAGCTCATTTTCGAGTATGGGTCAGTTTTGCAAGGTTGGGGAGGAACGATCTTGATTAATTTTGATATAATTTTTTTTTTCTTCAAATCAAAATACAATTCAATGAGCTGAAATATGAAAATTAATGTGATATTAATCTAACATCTATAAGTAATCCAATAAAAGGTAAAAAAGTCTACATATATCTTGCATTCATTGCGCGAGATCTAGACTAGTACTCCGTATACACTAATACTATGAAACTAGTATAAATGCCGCGCCATGCGCGGTATTTTTAGATCTTTTAGTTTATAATGTATTATTTGTAAATTTAAAATTGACTTATTATTAGTTTTTCATATTTTAATATGATTATAAAAAGTTGAAATGGAAAATTAATGAAAAGAATTGAGTAAAGTCATAAAATGTGTATTTTAATAAAAAAAAATTGCCACAAAACTAATGATCAATTTATAAATTTGCTCAAATAATTTTAAAGATTTTTGTTGTCACGAAATTAATAATATTAGTTCAAAATATTTTTTATACGAATTAAGTACGTGGTAATTGTTTTTTTATATATATAGAAACTAATAATATCAATTTATCGGTTTTCATATAAATTTTAAATTTATACCAATTTTGTTTTATTTTAATTAAAAGATTATAATGATTAAATATTATTGATTAAAAGATAATAATTTAATAAAAATATAACCTTATTTCCTTTTTTTAGCCAGATTCATTTTAGAGGGAAATCAATTGAGAATTTTTAAGGGGATAGTTTTGATACTCACCCGTGAGTCCCTGACTATAAGTGACGAACTAAGTTTCCTTCTAAATTTGATTTTTTTCACAAAATCTCATTTGTGACGGCACGTATCCGTCACTTTGGTGTGACGGATACTATTTTCCCTCACATATGACCCAAATAGAGGAGAGAGGGAAGCACATGGGGGTACCCCCACCTTGTCCCCCCTATCCGTTTTGTGAGTGGCATTATACGTCACTTGTTCCGACCCGTCTTCAGCAAGACTAATTATTCTATAAAATAGAATTGTGTTAACTTGTCTAATTCTTACATTTACCATTTATAATACATTTTGTTGATGTTTCTTAAATTTATGATGATAAAATCCATCCGCCGAATTATGAGACACTTTCAATAGTGTCATTGGTGCTATTGTTACTTGCCTAATTCATACATTGTGGATTACATTCATGTCCTCGATGCCTGATGGTCACTTTAGTTTTGGGATCAAGTCGCTTGCATTTTCCCTTTTTCTTTTTATCTGAAAGCGATAAGCTAATAATTGCTTTAATCGATACCCTGTCAGGTCATATACCAAAACTCTTTGTTAATCAAATACATTATGCCATTATGGGTTCTAACTTCCTGATCTATGCTAACAAAAACTTCAAGGGGATTTATGCTTCAAATTCTTTGTATGTTTCTGTAAAACTCGGATAGACTGGTATATTGCGATAAAGCAATGGTCGAAGTTTACAATACAAAAACATAATTCAATCCGAAAATAATTTGAAAATCTGTTGACATGAAGCAGTCACGTGAAAGTACAACACTGAAGTCATACAAATAAGGGGAAAAATTACAGATAGCAAATATACCTTAAAAGAATAAATCAAGAGGAGGTTTCTACAGAAACTTCGTAAACCAGAATCGCACGAAGTTCCTGCTTGGAATCCTCGAACTCATCAGTTTGATTGTAATGTTTGTTTCTTTAATGTTACTGATCCCTTCAGAAAACGGGGTAACAGGAAGTTACCTAATCACTGAGCTCTTCATCATCGCTAAGGTCGAGCACAGTGGGATATATTATGGCCTCGAACTTCATGTTCCCTCCATCAATCTGATCCCTCTTGATCTTGAGAACTGACTTCACGAGAGAGGTATCACACCAGTGTGCTTCAATGCCCATTAACTCTCCTATGTTTCCAAATTCTTCCGGAATTTTATGAAGTGACTTGCATCGGCGGACAACTAATCGCTCTAGACTTGGAAAGTTATCATCTGATGCTTCCCATTCTTTAATATTAAGTCCCTCCATTCTCAAGTATTTCAGGTTTTTGAAGGTCGCGGTTGTGTTCCATTGTTCCCCTTCAAAGGCTCTGAGCAGTAACTTGAGGATCTTAAGCCGAGGCAGCATAACAGCAATCTTTTCTATTTCCAACCAGGGTAACTTAAATCTAGAAACTGTCAGCTTGTACAGGTTTGAGGGTAAGCTAAGCTTGCCACAAAATGGATTCAAGCTCTGATAGAGCACTCTCAAAGATTCAAGGTGACAAAGGCGATCAAGAATAGACAAGTCGAATGTCTTTTCCAATATTATACATCTTAGCTTTCGAAGATTTGGTAACCTTAAAATTATCTGATCAACAAGAACGTTCTCAGAAAGAACTGGGGTAGAGAAGTTTTGAAGACTACTTAAACAGTTGTCGTTACTCGGATGCACAACAATTTTTGCACGTTTATCCACCAGGAGATCTCTTAATTTGCTCAGACCGAAAATTGTGGGAGGAACCTCAACCTCACCGAGGGTTCCTCTCACAATGAGTGTTTCAAGGTTCAAGAGACAACCAATTGATGATGGGATACGTTTTATCCAACCCCTTACGGACAAGTATCTCAACAGTGTTAGTTCTCCTAAACTTGCAGAAAAGCTTGCGGCCAGTTCATGTTTTTCCAAATCCAACAAAGTAAGTGATTTGAAATTCTCAAACTCAAACATAAACACGCCGCTTTCCCATGTTTTATATAATGCTGAAGAGCAAATCAAGGAACGCGGTTTTAGCAGTGTTAATCCATCAAAATTGAATTTCATCAACTCATCTTTAGTTGAGCGAAAGCATAGGCGACTACGCTGTTGAATACTCGCAGGATCATCCCACCTTGAATGTAAAACACATCAGCAATGCAAGACTATGTATGAGAGGGTAACAATCGAGTAATATATTTCACTACTGCGATTTGCGAGCATTACAGCCTCTTTTCATTTTGTGATAGCCATGGACGAGCTAATTAATATCAGTCTCATATTTGAGTATAAACTTGTAAGTCTATAATTCATGTTGGTAAATCTCAGATCATATCGGTTTTGTTATTGTTGAATTGAAATTTCCCAAAATGACATTATCAGGACAAGCTGAAGCTGTGTTTTTCGTATCCACTTAACTCTGGCTCCGATGACATTCTGATCGTGCCTGGTAAGGTGAGTTGGAGAGACATGTAAAGTGTAACACATTATTCTAGTTGTTTTAAGTCCACATTTTATCTCTTATTTGGTTCAATTAATAACTCGATTTAGCTTGATTCACCCATTTTACGAATAAAATAGATTACTAGTGGTTTTGTGATTATTTGGTCAATGTATATTATTTCTCGGGATTTTGGTACTTCCCTCGTATGTTTTATTTGTGTAGGCACTCGACTCGAATGAAAACCAAGTAACACTAATGGATCAAGACTGCCTCGATGTTGTATCTCGTGGTCTATCTTGTTAGGCTTGGTACACATACTCGTTGTTTTATGTGGCTATTGTTACGAAATATCTAGAGATATTATATGGATGTCCATATATTACCGTATCTTTAGGAGATATTCTATTACCATATTATAGATATACTCTTGTACTATATATACCCTTCATATGAATAAAGCTGAATACTTTTTTGCTCTCTATATTCTCTCATAACTCTCTATTATTCATAACACGTTATCAGCACGAATCTCTAACCCTAATCTAATTTTACTCATCTGACGGGAGGACAGGTATTAGGCAGCGATTTCATTACACAATCTAAAATCTAAACAAATAGTGTCGGCCACAATTATTTGATTTGCGTGTAACATGTCTGCAATTTTCCTCTGTTAAGATTAACCAAAACTTTGCATATGTATACAACACGTGTTAGCCACTCATCCTTTATTCTTTGACATATGTGTGCATGTCAATTGTTCACTACATCTATTAATACTTGCCAGTAGCACTAATTGTTCACTGCATCTTATTTGTTTTGTTTTTCTTTTCCTCAATCATTATATACGTCTGATTATAATTGTGTCCTAATTTATCTTATTTTCTTTGATAGTTTAATCATGTCAAATTTGAACAAACTTGATTTTGCGGCCTTGGATATCTCTGGAAGTAATTATTCTGAATGGGTGTTAGATGCCGAGATGTATCTTAAGTCTTATGCCCTTGGTGATGCTATTAAAGATGGGAATACAGCATCCGAACAAAATAAGGCCAAGGCCCTAATTTTTCTCCGTCGTCACCTCCATGAGGGACTCAAATATGAATATTTGACTGTGAAAGATCCTTTGATCTTATGGCAAAATCTGAAAGAAAGGTATGACCATCTTACAACAGTAATTCTTCCTAAAGCAAAATTTGACTGGATTCACCTAAGGCTACAGGATTTCAAATCCGTTATTGATTATAACTCAGCCATGCACAGAATCGCTTCACAGTTAACTTTGTGTGGAGAAAAGATATCTGATGCAGATATGTTGGAAAAAACATATCAGACTTTTCATAGTTCACAATTGCTGCGCTTTCACAAAGAATATCGTCAGAGAGGATTTAAAAAATACTCTGAACTAGTTTCATGCTTATTGGTGGCTGAGCAAAATAATCAAATCCTGTTAAAAAACCACCAGTCCCGTCCTGCTGGCACTGATCCATTCCATTCCCAGTGAATGCGGCGGTTTACGTCCATTCCATATAGAGAATGCGACAAATAAATATTCGGGTCACACTAGAGGTAGTGGCCCTGGACGTGGACGTGGACGAGGACGAAACAATTTTCGTGGTGGTAGAGGTGGAAAATTTAAAAGATCATATTTTCACCGAAAGGGGGAACCAAAAGATCGTCCACATGATAAGATAAAGAAAACTGGTGAAAATCCATGTCACCGTTGTGGTAGTACAGGACATTGGATTAATACTTATCGTACGCCGCAACATCTTGTTGATCTTTACAAGCAGTCTCAGAAAAATAATAAAGGGAAGAATATTGAAGCAAATTTTGCTGCTGAGCATGAAAATTTTGAGACAAATTATGCTGATGGTGATAACAATCTACCTTTCGTATCTGGCAAATTTATGGATTTGGACATCTCAGATTTTATGACCTTTGATCCTAATGGAGAAGTTGGCCCTTTGATTGGCGATGGAAGTGTCCCGAAATTGGACTAAATTTATTTGTATTACTTAAGTTATTTATTTTCATTCAATTTAGCTACTAGTCGTACTTTGTTTTCGGATTTTATTATCAAGCATGAGTGTTAAGTTTATTTAATGGATATTACAAATAATTATATTTATGTTCAATGAACTTTGTTTATTTTTTTTTTAATGTTACGTACACACATTATGACACAATGAACAAAAATTAATACGTACATATATGATGATATTTGAAATAGTGGTCTGTAAAGCATTTCTAACTTCCTAAGACAACAAGTACGCTGTATGATTTTGACATTCACAACACTAAAAAAAAAAAAAAAATAAAATAAAATAAAATAAAATAAAATAAAATAAAAAAATACGAAGCTCATGTATGTACATGCGCACTAACTTGATGGTATCACTTTACATGTATATTATGCATAATACGTGACTAGTTTTACATTATCAAGACATTAAATTTTTGTGGCTTCTGTGTTTGCTTAATTAAGACTACTACATTCTCTCATTTATTTATTTTCGCATGTGTCTTATTACATGTCATTTATTTTATGAAGATTATGGGAGCTACACATGGAGATGTATGCTTCGCGGATAGTGCGACTACGCACACAATTCTTAAAAATAAGAAATATTTTACTTGTCTTAAAGAGGAAAAGACAAATGTTTGTACAATCGCTGGTAGTACAAAATTAATTGAAGGCTCCGGAAGAGCTAATATTTTGTTACCTAATGGAACAAATATTGAAATACAGGAGGCTTTGTACTCTCCTAAGTCAAAAAGAAATTTGCTGAGTTTTAATGATATCCGTAGAAATGGATTTCATGTTGAGACAGCAAATGAGAATGGGGTTGAATACCTATATATCACACGTTCAAATTTGAACAAGAAAAGTGTGTTGGAAAAACTACAAGCGTTATCTTAAAGGCTTGTATTATATGAAAATTTGTGCGATTGAATCTCATGCACTAGTAAACCAAAAGTTTGAGATAAAAACAAGTTTATTGTTTGGCATGACCGGTTTGGCCATCCCGGATCATTAATGATGCGAAAAATCATTGAAAATTCACGTGGACATTTATTAGAGAATCATAAGATTCTTCAAACTAGTGAGTTTTCATGCGCTGCTTGTTCACAAGGCAAATTGATTATTAGACCATCACCTACAAAGATAGGGAATGAATCCCTTACATTTCTGGAAAGGATACAAGGTGATATTTGTGGACCTATACATCCACCAAGTGGACCATTTCGATACTTTATGGTATTAATTGATGCATCAACTAGATGGTCACACGTATCCTTGTTATCAACTCGCAACCTAGCGTTTGCAAGATTATTAGCTCAATTGATAAGATTAAGAGCTCACTATCCAGATTATCCCATTAAGACTATCCGTTTTGACAACGCTGGTGAATTTAGTTCACAAACTTTCGATGATTATTGTATGTCTATTGGGATAAGTGTTGAACATCCTGTAGCACATGTTCACACTCAAAATGGTCTTGCTGAGTCATTAATAAAACGCATTCAATTAATTGCGAGACCAATGCTTATGAGGTCTAAATTGCCTATTTCGGCATGGGGGCATGCTGTTTTACATGCAGCAGCACTAATTCGCATCAGACCAACGAGTTATCATAAATCATCTCCCCTAAAGTTGGTTTTTGGTCACGAACCAAATGTTTCTCATCTAAGAATTTTTGGTTGTGGTGTATATGTTCCAATTAGTCCACCACAACGTACAAAGATGGGACCCCAAAGAAGGTTGGGAATATATGTTGGGTTCGAATCTCCATCAATTATTAAATTTTTAGAGCCATCTACAGGAGATTTATTTACGGCCCGTTTTGTTGATTGTCATTTTGATGAATCACTTTTCCCAACGTTAGGGGAGAAAATAAGCAAGCGGTAAAAGAGATAAGTTGGCATGAATTATCATTATCTCATTTAGATCCTCGTACTAAAGAATGTGAACTTGAAGTTCAAAGGATAATTCATTTACAACGGTTAGCAAACCAACCGCCAAATGCCTTCACCGATCCAAAAGGAGTGATAAAATCTCATATACCAAAGTGTAAATGCTCCAGCTAAAATTAATGTCCCTGAAGGACTTTCAATTGCAAATGAGTCTAAAGCACGCATGAAGCGTGGTAGACCTATTGGTTCCAAAGATAAAAATCCTCGAAAACAAAAAGGAGCAAAAGTTGATAATGGCAATGTTGAGGATAAGATAGCTTTTGAAAAGCCCCTTGAAAAGCTTGGAGACATGACTGATAATATTAATCTAGAAGAGATTCAGTACACGAAAATAAAAATTGTGAAGAGATCTCGATAAATTATGTCATGTCTAGAAAAACATGGAACCGAAACAAAATCGACGTCGATGATGATGTTTTTGCATTTAATGTAGCGCTTGATATCATGCATGAAAATGAGGATCATGAACCAAAGTCTGTTGATCGGTCAGGGGCGTAGAATTGATTGGCCTAAATAGAAAGATGCTATTGAAGCGAGAATTAAAATCACCGGCTAAACGAGAAGTGTTTGGGCGATGAATCGCGCACACCCAGTGGAGTAAAGCCGAGGCTACAAATGGGTGTTTGTGCGAAAAAGAAATGAAAAAGCGAGATAGTCGGATATAAGGCTCGTTTAGTTGCACAAGGTTTTTCACAAAGACCTGGTATTGATTATGAAGAGACATATTCTCCTGTAATGGATGCAACTACTTTTCGATATCCCGATTAGTCCGGCTATAAGGGAAGGACTTGATTTACGTCTTATGGACGTTATTACACTTATTTATATGGCTCACTTGATAGTGATATATACATGAAACTCCCTGAAGGTTTTAAGCTTCCCGACACATTAAAATCAAGTCCAAGAGAGCAATATTCAATCAAGCTAAACAAATCTTTGTATGGTTTGAAACAGTCCGGGCGTATGTGGTATAACCGTCTTAGTGAATATTTGTTAAAAAAAGGTTATAAAAATGACCCTATTTGTCCATGCCTATTCATAAAGAGGTCAAAATCCGGATTTGTGATTATTGCTGTTTATGTTGATGATCTGAATATTGTTGGAACTTCTGAAGAAATTACAAAAGCCGCCGAATGTTTGAAGAAAGAATTTGAGATGAAAGATTTAGGAAAAACAAAATTTTGTCTTGGTCTGCAAATTGAACATCTTGACAGTGGAATTTTGTTACATCAAGGGACCTATATTGATAAAGTGCTAAAACAGTTTAAAATGGATAAAGCACATCCGTTGAATACTCCTATGGTTGTAAGAACACTTGATGTGAAGAATGACCCGTTTCGACCTCGTGAAGCAAATGAGAAAGTCCTTGGTCCTGAAGTACCATACTTGAGTGCAATTGGAGCTTTGATGTATCTTGCTAGTCATACTCGACCCGACATATCTTTTTCAGTAAATCTCTTAGCAAGATATAGCTCTTCTCCAACTCAAAGGCATTGGAATGGAGTCAAACATTTACTCCGTTATCTTCGAGGCACGTCGATATGGGTTTATATTATTCTAATAAATGCAAAACAGAGTTAGTTGGTTTTGCAGATGCAGGTTATATTTCTGACCCACATAATGGTCGCTCGCAAACTGGCTATGTGTTTACATGTGGTAATACTCCTATCTCATGGCGCTCTGTAAAGCAAACTATAGCCGCCACTTCTTCAAATCATGCCGAGTTGTTAGCAATTCATGAAGCTAGTCGAGAATGTGTATGGTTGAGATCAGTTATTCATCATATTGAAGGATCATGCGATCTATCTCCAAGAAATAAGTCACCAACTATTTTACATGAAGATAATACTGCGTGCATCGCTCAACTCAAGGCAGGATTCATCAAGGGTGATAGAACGAAGCACATTTTGCCGAAATTCTTTTTTACTCATGATCTTCAAAAAGATGGTGTCATTAGTGTTCAACAAATCCGCTCTAGTGAAAATCTCGCAGATATTTTTACCAAGGCACTTCCAAGCAAGACATTTGAGAAGCTAATCAATCAACTTGGGCTACGTCGTCTCAAGGACGTCAAGCGATGTTTTAATGAGGGGGAGTAAATACGCGTTGCACTCTTTTTCCCTTAGCCATGGTTTTGTCCCACCGGTTTTCCAGCAAGGTTTTTAACGAGGCAACACTTAGTGCGTATTACGGAGATTATTGTACTCTTTTTCCTTTATTAGATTTTTGTCCCATAGGGTTTTTCTAGTAGAGGTTTTAACGAGGCATTTTCTCCGATGATGGACATCCAAGGGGGAGTGTTACGAAATATCTAGAGATATTATATGGATGTCCATATATTACCGTATCTTTAGGAGATATTCTATTACCATATTATAGATATACTCTTGTACTATATATACCCTTCATATGAATAAAGCTGAATACTTTTCTGCTCTCTATATTCTCTCATAACTCTCTATTATTCATAACAGCTATTGCTTTATTCTTCAATTTGAGCCTTTTCTTTATATTACCCACCAAAAGACATGTCCAAGAGAAGAGCCTGCCTCATTTGGTTTTCAGTTGGGCTCGAAAACCGGAAGAACAAAAAGAAAAGAAGCAAAAAGCAAAAAATGGGGGGATTGGCAGTAGAGGAGAAGCAGCTTCATTTTTGTTTCGTGTCTTAGGCAAAGAACGAGTAGAAAAGCAGGAGAAGTAGTAGTATAGTTAGGGTTTATTCTTCAATAAAATCAAACAAAAATCCCATTTTTCTTCCTTGTTCTAGTTTAGATTTAAGATTTAGTTTATCTCTTTAGTTCATAATAATGGTAAGTTGGATGTCTTTATCTCTTTTCATTCCTCTTTATACAAGTTGGGTATTATTTTCACTATTGTTATATGTTTTTAATTAGTGTAATCACTTTAAAGTTTTAGTCTTTATTACAAGGAGTCGTTTAAGAAGGTGGAATGGAATGGATTAGAATCTCATATCATAGAGGTATAGATTGAGATCCTCATACCACTCTGAACATGTTTGATATGTTTTAATTTTTACACTATGGGGGAATGGAGTTGGAAACTTGGGTGCAAAATGGATGGCCAAGATCAACCCCAAAAAATGTGTTTATTAGCTAATCTCACCATCTCTCTCCTACTTCACTAATCCACTCTAATTAATCACTAATTTACTATATATTTGTTTTCCACTCATCCATTTCTCTTTCATCTTACATATTTCATTTCTCTCTTCTCTCAAACTCTAAAAAAAAACCAAATAAATAAAAAAAACCCAAAAATCCAAATAAATAAAAAACCCAAAAAATCCAAATAAATAAAAAAACTCAAATAAATCATTCATTCCTCTCTTCCTCATTCACCACCACCACCACCACTATCCCACCCGACACCACCCATCGCCCACCCCCACCGCCACCCACCTCCACCACCGTCGTCGGCAAACTCTTTTTTTTTTTTTTTTTTTTTTTTTCCAGATTTTGCACATCTTACTCGGTTATTTTCGCCAGTTTTTTTTTTTTTTTTTTTTTTTTTTTTAAAAAAAATTGTGTTAAATTTGTTGTTTGGGTCGGTTTATTTTATTTGTAAATTTTTGTTGGTTTTTGTTGTTACTTATTCTTTTCAAATATCTTCTTGTTATACTTTTTTTTTTTAAAAAAAAATCGGGTTTTAAATATCGTTTTTTGGGTGATATACTTTTTTATTTTTACAAATGTCGTTTCTTTAAAATTCGTCTTGTTATATAAATTATTAGATCTAAAAAGAAGATATTTGAAACTTTAGTCTTTATTCACTGACATTATGTATAACTTTAATTTACATTATGTACAACTTCAATGATATTGTGTGCAACTTCACCGATATTATGTATAATTTCAATGAACATTATGTATAACTTCACTGATATTATGTATAACTCCACTGACATTATGTATAACTTTAACTTACATTATGTACAACAATGACATTGTGTTAGTTTCAAATCTTAATTACATTTAGACAAAAGTTATACTATCATGGATTAAAGTTACACGATTTTTGGACTAAAGATATACAAAAAAGGACTAAAATTATAATATTATGGACTAAAGTTACACAATTTTGGACTAAAGTTATACAAAAAAGTTATACAAAAAGACTAAAGTTATACAAAAATAAACTAAAGTTATACAAAAATGGACTAAAGTTATACAAAAATGGACTAAAGTTATACCAAAATGGACTAAAGTTATACAAAAATGGACTAAAGTTATACAAATATGGACTAAAGTTATACAAAAATGGACTAAACGTATAACTTTAGTCCATTTTTGTATAACTTTAGTCCATTTTTTGTATAACTTTAGTCCTAATTTGTATAACTTTAGTCCATTTTTGTATAACTTTAGTCCATTTTTGTATAACTTTAGTCCTTATTTGTATAACTTTACTCCATTTTTGTATAACTTTAGTCCATTTTTGTATAACTTTAGTCCATATTTGTATAACTGTAGTCCTTATTTGTATAACTTTAGTCCTTATTTGTATAACTTTAGTCCATTTTTGTATAACTTTAGTCCTTATTTGTATAACTTTAGTCCATTTTTTTGTATAACTTTAGTCCATTTTTGTATAATTTTAGTCCTTATTTGTCTAACAACACCGACACACAAATACACAAATACAAGTAATTAGAAATTTTTTGTCCAACAAACTCGTATAACTTTAGTCCAAAATCGTATAACTTTGGTCCAAAATCGTATAACTTCACTGACAAATTTGTGTAAGGTTTAGTCATATAGTCCAATTAACATCATTTTTTGAATAACTTCAGTCATTTTTTGTATAACTTTAGTCCAAATTTGTATAACTTTAGTCCAAAATTGTATAACTTTAGGAATATAAATTCAGATTGAAAACAAACACATTAAGAAGATGAGATTAAAGTTACTTTAGTCATATAATCCAAGTTTATGTAACTTTAATGTTTGAAGTGTATAACTTTAGTAGTAAGTAGTGTAACTTTAGTAGTAGATAGTATAACTTTAGTTGTGTTCACATATAGATCTGAAAATTCAAAATAAAAAAAAGAACACAAATGTAAATTGTAAACAAAAACTATAAAGTAGAAAAAACCGTAAATCTCGCCAATACTAGATCTAACCAAAAAACCCGTCTAAGAAAAAAAAAAAAAATAACTAAAAAAACCAAATAACAATGAAATACAATACAATAACAATAATTGAAATAAAAAACGTCAGATCTAAACATTTAAATATTTAAATATGACAAATTTATATATCGTGTGTATAACTTTAATGCACGCAGTGTATAACTTTAATAGACAAGATGTATAACTTTAGTCCAAAATTTGTGTAACTTCAATTTATACAATGTATAACTTTAGACATTAACAGTATAACTCTATTTTGATTATTGTATAACTTTAGCCTAAAATATGAAACTTAAAAAAAACTTGAAAAATAACAAATAACCAAATAACCAAATACCAAATTCCAAATACCAATAATAAAAACCATATAACAATAACAAAAATGTAACAATATCTAAAAACAAAAAAATTATGTAACAATAACAAAACCAAATTAGACCAAAAAAATTAAAAATGTTATCTATTAGACCAAAAATTATGTAACAATAACAAAATTAAACCAAATTAGACCAAAAATTATGTAACAATAACAAACCAAATTAGACCAAAAACAAAGATCTGAATCTGAAAACAAAAAAACAAAAATAACAAAAACCAAAATAACAAAAATAACCAAAAAAAATAATAAACAAAGAAAACTGAATCTGCAAAAATAAACAAAAAAATGACAACAAAACCGTAAATCTGAAAATTAACAAAAAAACAAAAACCAAAAATCAGATTTGGGTGGGTGTTTGTCGTGGTTGTGTCGAGGAGTGGTGGTGGCGGTTTCTTATGGTGGGTTTTTGTCGTGGTTGTGTCGAGGAGGAAGGAGGATGGACTGGAGGGGGCGGCAAGGAGGAGAGGAGTAGGGAGGCGGCAGAGGAAGTGCGGTATTGGAGGAGTAGTGGGCGCGGGAGCTGGTGGGTCCGGTGGAGGAAGTGTGGCGGTTATCCGCCGTCGAGTTTGGTGGTCCGGCAAGGGAGGAGAGGAAGGAGGGAGAGCTGTGTTGGGTTTGGAGAGCTGTGTCGGGTTTGGTGGTTTGAAATAAAAAAAAGGAGAAAGGGAGGTGCGGTGGTGGAGAGATGCGGGGGTGGCAGTGGAGGGAGGCGGCGTTGTGGTCGGGGTGGCAGTGGAGTGTCATTTTTTTTTTTCTGAATTTGTTTGATTTTGGTTTTTATGTTTTTTGGTTTTTTGGTTTTTTTTAGTTTGGTTTTTTTTGTTTTGAGAGAATGAGAGAAAAATGAGAGAGAAAGAGGGATGAGAGAAGTGTGAAAGAATGAATAATGAGTGAGTGAGTTGGGAGAATTAGAATGAGGAAGGAGTTATACAGATTAGGATGGAGTTATATAGGATTAGGGAGGGAGATTTGTGACCCTTCAATGAGATGTAATCTCATCCCTCCATCCCTTCCATCCAAAGGCCCTTATAAGGACTTAGGGACTCATTTGATATGAGGGCCTTACTAGCTCTCTCTCTCTCTCTCTCTCTCTCTCTCTCTCTCTCTCTCTCTCTCTCTCTCTCTCTCTCTATATATATATATATATATATATATATATATATATATATATATAGAGGTAAGATCTAATGAGTCCTCCTCTACCATTGAGTCCATAAGTCTCTCTAAGGGCCATTGGATGGACTAAATGGAAGGTTGAGATGAATTTGATTAAAGGCCATTAAAAAGAAAAGGAAAAAAATGTGGATGGTTGGATTGAGATGGATGGTTGAGATTGAAAATTACCAAAAAAAATTACCACTAATCAAATTTCTACACACTAATTAATTTTTCTTTCTCTCTTTAGCCCCTAATTAATCAGTTTTGAGTTTTAGATTTCAGAAGTGTAAATGTAATGTTGTATGAGTTTTACAAGTGTAAATGTGACGGAAATATAATTTTAACATTTTACAAGTGTAAATGTGAGGTTTTACGAGTGTAAATGTAACATTTTAAAAGTGTAAATTTGATTTTTGTGACGGAAATTTTGAATTTATATAATTTTAACATTTTACAAGTGTAAATGTGAGGTTTTACGAGTGTAAATGTAACATTTTAAGAGTGTAAATTTATTTTTTTGTGACGGAAATTTTGAATTTATATAATTTTAACATTTTACAAGTGTAAATGTAAGGTTTTACGAGTGTAAATGTAACATTTTAAGAGTGTAAATTTGTTTTTTTGTGACGGAAATTTTGAATTTATATAATTTTAACATTTTACAAGTGTAAATGTGAGGTTTTACGAGTGTAAATGTAACATTTTAAGAGTGTAAATTTATTTTTTTGTGACGGAAATTTTGAATTTATATAATTTTAACATTTTACAAGTGTAAATGTGAGGTTTTACGAGTGTAAATGTAACATTTTAAGAGTGTAAATTTGATTTTTTTGTGACGGAAATTTTGAATTTATATAATTTTAACATTTTACAAGTGTAAATGTGAGGTTTTACGAGTGTAAATGTAACATTTTAAGAGTGTAAATTTGTTTTTTTGTGACGGAAATTTTGAATTTACATAATTTTAACATTTTACAAGTGTAAATGTGAGGTTTTACGAGTGTAAATGTAATATTTTAAGAGTGTAAATGTAGTATTTTAAGAGTAAATTGGTCCTTTGAGTGTAACTTTGGTCCTTTATAAGTGTCACTTTTGTCCTTTACGAGTAAAACTTTAGTCCGACTACCAAAAAACACCACCACCGTCGTCCTCCACCGCCAACTCATATCCACAAAAATTATGAGTGCAAATCTATATAATTTTAACAAGTGTAAATGTAAAGATATACGAGTGTAAATGTAAAAACAATGAGTGTAAATGTAAAGAATACGAGTGTAAATGTAAAGAAATAAGGGTGTAAATCTGAAAAATGCGTGTAAATGTAAAGAAATATGAGTGTAAATATAAAGAAATATAAGTGTAAATGTAAAGAAATACAAGTGTAAATGTAAAGAAATACAAGTGTAAATGTAAAGAAATACAGTGTAAATCTGAAAAATGAGTGTAAATGTAAAGAAATACAAGTGTAAATGTAAAGAAATACGAGTGTAAATCTGAAAAATGAGTGTAAATGTAAAGAAATACGAGTGAAAATCTGAAAAATGAGTGTAAATGTAAAGAAATATGAGTGTAAATGTAAAGGAAGACGAGTGTAAATGTAAAGAAATATGAGTATAATAAATATATTTGTGAGATTAAAGGAACAAGCTTCCAATTGATTTACAAGTGTTTTTATTGTGAGATCTCGAAATGATATTTGTGAGATCTCGAAAAAAACAAAAACAAAAGTGAAAAAAAAAGCCAACAAAACCAGATCTGAACCCATAAATCTAAAAAAAATATATAACAAAACGATTTTTTATAAGACGATATTTGAAAAAATATAAAACAAGACGATATTTGAAAAAAAGACGGGATTTGTGAAAAAATCAAAACAACAAACCCCAATATAAATACAACAAACTCAACAACAACCATAACTTACTCATATTAATTAAGAAAAAAAAAAAAAAAAAAAAAAAAAGAAACAGACAAAGGCAAAAATTGAAACAGACAAAGGAGGAGGCGGCAAAAAAAAAAAGAAACAGACAAAGGCAAAAAAAAGAAACAGACAAAGGAAAATATGAGAACTCAAATGTGAGAACTCAAATCTACATAACACTGAAACCGTGAAAACACAACAAACCAAAAAAAAAATGAAATCAGCCGCGACAATAGGAGGAGGCGGCGGAAGGTGGCGTGAAGAGGAAGACTGGTGGTGGGCTCCGTGGTAAATCTGAAAAAAAGGCCATGGGTGGAGGGTGGTAAATGAGGTGCGTGGTGGTGGTGTGCGTCGTGGTGGTGGTGTTGTAGACTTTTTTGTTTTTTTTTTGTTTGTGGTTGTAGATCTGGTGTTCGGGAGGGTGGTTGGAGAGGTTGTGGTGGTTGGTTATTTTTGGTTGTGGTCGGGTTGTGAGAAAGGTGGAGTGCTGCGGTGGTGTTATTATGGTCGGGTTGTAAGAATGGTGGTGTGGATTGTGTCGGGTGGTTGTCGGGTGATTTGTGGGTCGTGGCGGGTGGTTTGTAGGTCGTGGCGGTGGTGGGAGTTTGTGGGTCGTCGTGGCGGTGGAGAGATCCGAGAGGGACAGTGGTGGTGGGAGGGGCTGTTGGGGTGCGTGGTTTGGTGGAGACAACGGTGTGGGGAGCTGGTGGTGCGGTTGGTGGGCGTGGGTAGGTGGCGGTGGAGGTGGTCGTGGGGTCGGGTAGGTGAGGAAGAGGAAGAGGGGGGAAATTTTTTTTTTTGAATTATTTGGTTTTTGAATTTTGTTGGATTTTTGAGAGAAATTGAGTTCTTTTGGTTTTTAGAGAGATGAGGGGATGATAATTGTGAGATGAGAGAGAAGTGAGTGGAAAAAGAAGGTTTTTATAGTGAAATTAGGGTTGGATTAGTGATGGTAGTGACGGAAACTAATTAATTAGCATCAATCCCTTCATTTTAGCCTTAATCCCTTGTTTTTCCTCTTCAATCTCAACCATTCATCCCATCTTTTTAAGGGCTCTAAATGGGACTTATGGACTCAATGAAAAGGGATGGACTCACTTGATCCTTCCTCTATATATATATATATATATATATATATATATATATATATATATATATATATATATATATATATATATATATATATATAAAATTGGGTTGAAACGCTGTGGATGCGTCACGGATCAACCCAGCCTTAAATATACGTATTAATTACAACTGAAATTAAATACAAACATAATAAATGTTGTATAATTCTCAGGAAAGTATTAATTATAGTTTAATAAATTTTATTATAAAATTATATTAAATAATTACGGTGATTTGACTCTAAATTTACTAAAAAATTATTTTGATAAAAATTCTAAAATGTAAATAATTATGTTCATTGTGAAAAATGCTTTCAATTGAGTATAATTTTCATTATATTTATTGAAATATTTATTTTGATATGTAGAGATGATTAAAGTGAATGTCTCATAATGTTTTATGTCTACGTAAAAAGACATTTTGAGAAAGTTATAAAACTTAGACTATTGAATCCTAAGAAAAAATTATTTAGAAGAGTCATTGTATTTCTTCAAAACATAACTTAAAGAAAACTACTAAGAGATAAAGTTTTATGTGAGAATGAAAAAAAATTATATTGCGAGAAATTGAATAAATATGAGATTTTGATAAGTTTAAATAGTGTGATAACGAGTATGTGTACGATTATGTATGTAATCGCGAGTGCATTTGAATAATCAAAACAAAAGTAATGATTATTAAATAATATAGTATTATAAACGACATGAAAAGGTACAAAAAGCCGTTACATTTTTATTTAATATCTTCAATTAAAATATGTATACGTCAAGTATAAATATTAATTATGACTAACTAAATATTACTTTTAGTTAAATATTTTATATGTCATCTTTTAAATACTTTGAAGTTAAACCTCAAAAAATATTATTTGAGAAAGTTTAACCTATTTTATTTATAGATAAACTCTTAAACATCATTTATATATAGTTATTTAAAAATACAAAAGGTGCAATCTTATAGATATGTTTGACACGTAACACATGCAAGACACAATCAAAATATTTGAATAAGTTGAGTTTGAACTCTATATGTTTGATATATAAATATCACACGTTATACATAAAAATTAAAAATTACCTAAAATTATATTTACATCATTTTAAACAAATAATAATTTATTTGGAACATAACGTATTGTGAAATGATATAATTTGAGAACTAAATGTTGATTGTAGCATTATTCGAATAAATTTTATTTCAATTAATATGATATTTGATCAGTCGCAAAATAATTTATAAAATGTTAATCATGAATAATTAATTATCACTTATTCGTTTTAATTAAAATTGTATGTATTTTATTTTAAAATATTGAAGTTAAACCTAAAAAAAATTAATTTATTTTTATTTATAAGTAAAAATATTAAAGATCATATATAAATTATGTTATTTTTCTTCAATGATAATATTTAAATTTTAAAACAGATCACGCGAAACGCGGGATACTACCTAGTAAAGTAATGAAAACAGGGAAATACTAGCTCATACCTGTCCTCTTTGAACAGAAACTTCTCCGCTTTTGCTTTTTGTATGCAAAAATCTAGCAGCAAATCGTGGATTCTGCAGGTCTGAATTCGGTGGTCAGAACCTCTTTTTGCAACCATTAGCAAACTTCTGTCCACTAGGTCGCGCAAGTACTTTTCTGCAGCGCTTTCCAAACTTTCTTGCTCATAGGAAGTCTCTACAAATCTTTCTGCAAGCCACAGTCGTATCAGTTTCGACCTATGGATTTCTGTACCTTTAGAAAATGCTGCACAATATAGAAAGCATTGCTTCATGCCAACCGATAGATGCCTGTAACTTAGTTCTAGCGCACTAGAAGCCGCATATAATAGATGATCATCCAGGCTCCGTTCAATTTCCTCCCAACCGTCTTCCGACTCAATTTTATTTTTAAGAACTCCAGCTATCATAACAATTGAAAGGGGCAGCCCTCCACATTTCTCTGCGATTCTTTTCCCAACTTCACATAATCTTTTAGAATAACCCCTCCTGCCAAATACTTTCTTTTGCAATAGATGCCAACTTTTGTCCGCATTTAGGAGGTTGACTTTTAGAACATTTCTATCACAAATTTTCTCTCCAACGATGCTGTACCTGCTTGTTATTAGTATTCTACTTCCATTGTGGCTAGGTGGAAAACATATCCGAAGAGAATCCCAAGCATCAACATCCCACACATCATCTAAGACTATGAGATAGTTCTTTTTTTGAAGTAGACACTGCTTCAAGAACTTAGCTAAATCTTCCACCCCCATGACATTGGTTTCACTTCTAGGACGCTCACTAATCTGACCTACGATGTATTGGAGAAGCTCTTTCCTTTGAAACTCTTGTCCAACATAACACCAAGCATGAGCATTGAAAGACTTGGCATAATCTTTGTATAGACGCATGGCTAAGGTTGTCTTGCCTAAACCAGGCATACCAACTATCGATATTTTCTCCAAACTCCGTGATCCCGTGGTAAGTTGTGTCCTCAATCTATCTTCCTCCTCAAAACTGATTTCATCTTTGGAATTCTCTGTCGCATGGCCTTTTTCCATTTGGTTTTCAACACATGCACCTGAGCCCTCAACTTCAGTCCTGGATATTTCGATGCTGGAAATTTTTGAAAATTTTTCTTTGATTAGCTTAACCTCTTCTGAGACATAAGAAACTCGTAATTTGTTATACCGTGTAGGAAGCTCCTCAAATGTGTCTATCATACTGTTCACTTTGCGACACAGTTTTGTAAACTGAGTCCATAGCAGATTAACTTCCTCTGGTTTGTCGTGCCTCATTATATAAGGTTGAAGAAAAGAAAAGCAAATAGATAAATCATCATGGAGTACTCCAATTTGATCTGAATTATAAGTATCACTTTCCTTAAACTCTGTCAGATTCACTTGCATATCAAAGAACTCTATATCAGACATGGGCAGCTCCATGCTTGGAAACTTGGTATATTCGCCATAAGCATGTATGAGTGATGCATTGAAGCCCTTGACTCCTTCCTTCAGACTCCGTATCATCTATGATCAACCATATGTGTTAGAATGTGACTTGAAGTCTCTATTAGATATGTAAATAATAAATATAATATCTTTATTATTTCATATGATTTGTATTATATGGGTGATATCAAGAAACCATCTCAACCAAAGTGTGGATGCAACGGCTCCCCATACCTGCTCCCCATATTCCACACTTTAGAATTGAGGGGGGTTGGATTTGAACCCGTGACCTTTTGGTCACACTGGCTCTGATACCATATCAAGAAACCATCTCTTAAGTTATGGTTGGAGTCCCAGGATCGGTATCGGTTTTATATTCTGTAAATAATATCTAATAAGAACAAAATATAAAAATCAGCTAGTCTTGCTTAAAACGACTCTCTTACTTAAGACGGATCAAATATCACCCACATGGCTATATAGGACAAATTTTTTACCATTTCCAACGCATTTTGCTTTTGTTTTATTTATCCCCACGTGGGTATATTTGACCCGTCATAAGCTTAAAACGGATCGTGTCTATCTTAAACAAGAATTTGTAATATAGAATATACATAGGAGGGTGGTATCGAAACTCAAAAGAGGTATAAGCAGCTTTTAATGGAGCAATAGTAGAAGCCATTTACGGAGTATAATCATAAATCATCCAACTTCGGTGAGGATGAATTATTAAAACCTTTTCGAGATTCAAATCATACTTAGACAATGACAAGTGTAAGGTGGTTTAGGACTTTCGGTGGAGGAATTGTCCGGTCAATTTTTTTAACCTCTAGTATCTAAATCAAAGGTAACACTTGCTTTTAAATAATCTTCAAGGCGGCACTTTGATCGTATTTTTTGACATTTATACGTGATTTTTCGTAGAAGAAAATTAATTTTATGAAAAAAATTTCACAACAAATCTAAGTATATAAGTTTTGTCTTTCAAAGTTTCATACTTTTAACGATATTCTTGGTCAAAACTTTTGAAATTTGAATAAGAAAAAGACAATGTTACCTTTGGTTGGATGGGGGAGTATAATTTTTGTACTTCCTCCCTTTTGGTCATTTGTTGTCCTTTCTATTTTAAGAATAAATTTGATGGGCAATTTGATCATTAACACTCAATTTGTTCCATTTATCATTTAGTAATTGACTCATTTCTCTTTCCTTGTTATTTGTGCCAAAATCAAAGGATAACAATTGACCGGAACGGAGGGAGTATAAATTCTCATAGCTAGAACGGGTCAAGTGGGATAACCAAAGGTTCGTTCCATGTATCTAAATAGTGTAATCCATTACTCATTTTAGTTATAAAACGGATCTGAAATAAAAAGGTTGAAGACTTGAAGTTGGTTCACCATATTTTAGAAACAAATAATGTTCCCAAAAATTTGCAGAGGGTAGAGGATGGATGCGGCTAACCTGAGAAAGATAATGGAACCTTCAGCGAATCCAGAACTTGGTATGATGGTATCGAATTTGAAGTACCAAATTTCACAATGCAGAGTACAAGTCCTACAAATTAAAAAGAGAACAAAATATGAGATGTATCATGTTTGTGAGAGGGTGGTATCGAAACTCAAACTTAATAAAAACGAAATACAATATGAAATACCTGATGACTAATCTTGAGGATCCAAGAGATGTAAGCTGCTTGTAATCATGAAGCAATAGAAGAAACCAACAAAAAAAAATATTATTAAAATATGACTTTCAATTGCAAATATTATGATATATAATAAAAACGACGACCAGCCTTTCGAGATTCACATTTATAACATTACTAGTTGGTTGCACGGCGCGCGATGCGCATCGTCCCCCAAGTTATTTTAAGAATACGACTTCAAATGCGTAGTAGCGAATCTTGATTTGGTTTGGTTTCTATACATTTTGAGTGACAATCACAATAAAATTCTTGTCACTATATTTTTTTTGGTTCAAATCGATTGCAAACAAGTTCACATTCGTAAATATTTCATCTCTAACTTTGTTGGGAACATGAATATACGATCTGATTCAGTTGTCTGAACATTTTGAGTGTTGATCACAATAAAATTCTTGTTATTATTTATTTTGATGGTTGAATCAATTGGAAACAATTATAATCATTCATAAATAATTTGTAATTAACTTTGTTGTGAGCATAAATATCCGAATATAACTACATTTTTTGCTTAGATGGTTAATTGTTCAAGAACACAATTACATGGAATACATAAGATATTAGTATTATATTGTACTTTGCGAAGTAACGTAAATATCACATCTCCTCCCCTTCCTTCTCATACTAATCGTTCTTCTCCCCTTAGCCTTCCTTACTCTTCCTCTTCCTTCTCCTTTCTCCAAACCTTCATCACCTTCTACTTCTTCATTCTCTTTATCTCTCTTTTTTCTCTTCAATGCCGTCGCATTCTAAACTATCCTCTCTTCTTCAACCTCCTAGTCCTCCTTCCCTTTCCCCTTTCTCCTTCCCTATACATTCTATGTTTCCCTATCCTCCTTTTATGTATTCTTTATTTCCCCTTCTCCTCCACTTACTCTCATATTACTTCATCCATTTTTCCAAGTACTCGTCTTCCATATCTTTCATTTTCTCCTCCCATTTCCTTCCTCTTTCCCTTTTCTCCTATCGTCCGCATCCTTTCATTTTCCCCTCCCTGCCTCCTCTTCTTTACCCTTACTCTCTTTCTCAACTTTCATCCCTTTCTCCTTTCTCCTCCCTTATACCTTCCAATTTCCCTCCTCCTCCACTCCTCCAATTTTTCCGCATACTACTCATCCCCCTCCCTTCCACTTATCGTTCACATTCTTCCATCTCCCTCTCCTTGAATCTTATTACTTCCCGTTGTCCTTTTCGTTGACCTACATCCATTTACCCTCTCCCCATTTGTATTCTATGACTTTCCCTTCTCCTTCTACTATTTGTCTTACTCCCCTTATCTCTTCCCCTGACGTCTTTGGAAACCCTAATGACATATAATGTCTAAAATCGAAATTCATTTACTTTCCGAAATCGACAGACTGCCATGAAATCATTAAATGTAGTGTGTATAACCCTCACATGAATGAAGTACATTTAACCTCAGCCGAAAGTTTTTTACAATTAGTGTTATGTTTTGCGTTTTTACCATCAATTTTTAATTAGATTTACGAATGTAACTTTTGTGTTTTTAACATCAATTTTTAATTGCGCTTGTCAAAAGTATTCATTTCCGTCTGAGTCCAATCATTGTTAATTGTTTTTGTCAAAGTTGGTTAACTTTTAATTTTTAACGATAAATTATTTATGTGTTTTTACTATTTAACTTGATTAGATAATGATTGCAATCAGGCTATCTATTCTCAACACAAATGAAAATAAAGTCCTAAAAGTTTAATAAATTCTATTTTTTAGTCTACCTTTCTTCAAATTTCAACATTTTTCATTATAATCACTTCTCTCTCTCTCTCTCTCTCTCTCTCTCTCTCTCTCTCTCTCTAATGTTCTCACGTCCTCAACCACCTCCTCTCCGCATCCCCTTTTTCCTTATAGTACTCTCCTTCCCCCCCGACCCTATCCTACTCCTCGTTCTCTTTCCTTCCTTCCTATTCCTTTCCTGTTTCAGCTCCTTCGTCTTCCTCTTTATTTCCAACGTCGTTGCATTCTATACCGCCTTTCTATTTCATCTTAATGGTCCTCTTCCTTCCCTTTTCCCTTGCTCCTCCCCTATAGTTTAGTACTGTACATAATGTTTATCGTTTATGACTTTCGGCAGGTACTCTGGTACATAGGCTTTACTAAGTTGCATCTCATTGTGAACTTATCGTTGTCCTATATAAATCAGCATCTCACTTATGATTATCGGGTTCTATATTTTGTCACTTGTGGATATATTTGGAGGTGAGAAATGGCGTTCACAGAGTATTTTTATCTGAAGCGTCAAATTGTTCACTCTTAAGGCAAGTGCAATTAAAGATTTTTTTATAAAGTTTTTCCTTTGTCACGTCATGTTTTTACAATCTCAAGAATTAAAAATTTTTTGTTACAATGCAAGAATTTTATTTGATGTTTTTCCATAAAATCAATATTAATTATTTAATGAAATTAATTGGTTAATTTACTTAATGGGTCCAGAAATAGTATTTTTTTTTCAAAGAACTTAATTCTTAATATCAAACCAAGTTTGTTCATTTAAGAACAAACTTTTATTTGCAATGGGACGAACTTTATCTTAGTGCTTTCTTTTGACAACCTAATTGCTAAGAACCTACATTTAAATTGCTCTTAATAATTTTGGTGATTTGTGAATCGTTGATGATTATACAAAGTTTGACATTTGGTAAGAAAGATGCTAGGGTAGTTACTTATATGCGCGAGGCACCTTGATTTTTATACTAACATAGTTTGAGTTTTTAAACGTAGCGAACTCACAAAAGTCACTACAAAAACAACGCGTAATTGAGATTAATTTTTGGGAACCATTTCTTGGGGTTACATTCAACCCAAAATTTTATTTAGACTATAGAGTATTGATGCAAGTGAAAGGTTAGATCCACATTTATAGAGCATGTCGTCGATTCGTTCCAATCCATTTGGGCTATAGAGTATTGATGTATGTTTGGTATTCAACATACGGTAGTTCATTACTCTTACAAATTCTCAGAGCACATAGCAATCTGATCCGTGCCAATCCATTTGGACTATAGAGTATTGATGTATGTTTGGTGTCCAACATAGTATGGTTCATTACTATCAAAAATTTTAAGAGCACATAGCAATCTTTGAGCCGGAGTCTTGTAGTTTATAGATAGTAACCATCATGACATTCAATCAACACACTTTAACACGATTAAATCATCAAACCTACTTGCTCCATTGAGTATTCCCATATGCTCAAAATTTAATAAGATTCACCACAATGGGTTCATCAAACTCACGGAGTTCACACTGGGAATAGAATGTAATCAAAACACGAGACATGAATAATGATATAGGACGAGGTCAAACTCAATGTTACATGGAACTAATAAGCTACTCGAGAAAGAATCAATCAACAGCTTGAGACTCTTATTCCTTTGAGTCCTCGCGAATGTCAAATGTGTAGTTAATCTCCAAGAAGCATTTGTTAACATCATGAACAAACCTGTATAAAACAAACTTCATTTCAATTGTTAGAGCTTGATTGACTTACTACAAAGCATGGTACAAAATAGTAATTATACTTGGCAAGTTATTGGAAACAAAAGTATAAAAGACCAAATCTTAAAATCCAAATTTTACAATCTAATTCCGTCGTGGTTCTGACAAAAGTATGAAACAAAATAGTAATTATACTCCATAAGTAAGCTTATATGGTTTTTTATTACCTATTTCTGCAAATGTGACCATGTTAGCTACTTAGCCCCATCGAGTACATGATATCTATGGGACATTCACTCGAGTCTTATGTTCTGTAATTCTAACATGTGTTCCCTTCCTCCTTATCTCGCTTGTTCACATATTCGCCCATTTCCTTTCCCTCTCCCTTTCCCTCTCACTCTCCCTTCTTGTGAAACTACTGTAAAAGTGTGAAGGAGAACAACATACAATTAGGTCACCTGAATCCTAGTGATGATCCCTCTCAAGTCCCACCCCACCGCCTTTTAGTTATACTGCAAGGTCAAGGGTCCAACTCTAGGTCGTTCAAATTTCAAACCAAACAAAAGTTCCATTATAAAATACATACACAAAACTTAAGGGCTGCACACAAACATTCCCAATCCGCTACCAATCAAAGTATCACGCCTTAATATCCCATTGAAAATTCCCAACAAAATTATTCTTGTGGTTGCTATCCAAAAGTTTGTACTTAGACCAAAAAGTGTGTTAAAAACGACCTTGAATTTAGAAAATTACATCACCAGCCAAGAGAGATTACATAGTATAGTTTGATAAACAAACAATAATGAAAACTTTCCGAAAATGGATGTTCATAATACTAATACATTTGTTGTTCCGAAGATAATAACGGGCCTTTGGCCATATCGATCAGCGACCATCGCCTATAAAACAGATGTAAATGACCTACCAAGCATAATCGAACATTCTTTGAAATGTTTATGTGAGTGAAACAGTAAGGTGGAAAAGTTCTTACTCTTAAACTTCAAGTGGGAATGTAAAATAAAATCCTTGTGTAAAAGCTAAATGAGAAAGAATTGTACTTACCCACAAAACCAGTATAATACCCTATGCACGCCTCTTCTTGGCTATACGAAAGTCTTTAACCTGCACATATATAAGGATTGTTTAAACATACTATTCTAACTCAAGTGCTATACATACGCAATGAAAGATGATAGAGGTACCTTACGCAAGGAATTAACTTGAGTGAGGTTGGCGAAAGATACGGCTACTTGAAAGTCTTGGAGCACTCTGTGACCACTGGTATCGATTTCAAACAGCCTTCCAAATTCATTGGCCTCTTTAAGACGTTGCCTTAAGAGGTTTATCGGACTAAAGTCTCTTGCTTCCGAAAGGCCATTTAATGTTGCCTTCATTATGGGTCAGAGCTCTGATTTGCTCTTCAGATGCCCTGATTATTATTCCCTCCCTTTGTTGTGAGAAAATCCTCTGGAGTCTGTCACCTGATGTCTGATATATCAAACGAAAAACACAACATGAATATCTGCACATTTCAATATGCATCCTACCAATTATATTCATAATGAAACAAATAAGACCGTCTTAAGCCGTGAGATTAGATGACCCTTTGATTTGTTAAACACACACTTTTTACTATCGAAAGTGAGGTGTTTAACAAACAAAAGAACTGTTGTACAGTCAGCAGACTAACCTACAACTGAAATACTAAAGATGTCACACAAAGGACAAAAGAAAGTGATACAGTTCAAGCAACAAAGCCATTCCTTGGATACGTCAATATGATTAACATGTGGAACCTAAGATCAACAATAAAAGGTACAATCTTTAAAAACAGTGCAGAATGACGCTATCAAGACATTGAAATCAGAAATAAAAGTATTAGGCTCCAGAGGACTATTACATTACGGCTGTTGGGATAAGGAACAATATCTACAAACTTCTTGCGATTGAAAATAGTGACAATGACAAACTGACATTTAGAGTGACCATGCTTACTGATCTTGGAAGTGGAAAGTTCAATAGCCTGCTATGGCCGAAAACAAAGAGGGGGAGACTTCATCTCAACTTCCACCATACTAATAAATATTACCCTTAAGTCCTTAACTACCTTTAAACTAACTACTTCTCTTCTTGGATTGACTAAATTCAAATTTCCTGATGTGAAATCTATCTTTTTTTGTGCTGTAAAATGTCATTTGTGAATGCGATCATTACTAACAGTGACCCGACCCCAACTCTTTCGCCGACTTCTACTTTCAACCATATATTATAGTGCTGCTTTATTCTTATACACGCCACAAAGAGACACAAAGTGAAATAGTTATGTAAAAAGTAATGATAAACCACTGCCACAATCCCCTCGCACAGCCTAATTCTGTCACAAATGATCCAGTATACTACGTCTGATAGCCTGATATGGAGGTAGAAGCAAGCCGTTAACATAACAACTCTTTATTCATGTAATTTCCATACAAAAAGCTATTATTATCCAGAATATAAAATGAAACTTCCATCACCAATCCAAGCAAGTTATTAGTTTGGAGATAATTAGTTGGCAGCATTACTGATTGAATGCATAGACTCCTCCATGAGCCTAACTCTTAATGCTCGAAATTCAAATTCCACGACTAATCTGTAGAGCTCGCAATTGCATTAATATTTTACTTTTATTCCACATAAATTTCATCCAAGGGACAATTTAATAACTAATTACCAATATCTTCTTTAAAGACAAGTTAAATTCACACTTAAGATGCATTCAATCCAACGAAAAGGCAAGTGAGGCAAAGATTACATGATCTTACTATTCACCTTGCTCAAGCTACTGGAACTCACCAGGTTGCACTCATCAATACACACAACAACAACATTACCCCAGTGCCTCAATGGCTTGCGAAAATTGTAATGTAAGGAGGGGCCAAGTGTACGCAACCATACCCAGGAGTAAGCAATACAAAGAAGACGCTGTTTCCCAACCACTCATCAATATTCACTACTGAAAAACTGTTCAGTAATAATTTCATATTCACAGTTCTAACGAAGCAACGAAAATTGATGAGGATTAGCTCATAAGTTAAACACTACGCATGTCACTAATATCTATCAACTACAAAACAGTTGCATCCATAGAAAAGTAAACTTCAACATCAAAGATGACTCACCCATATGAATCAACAATCTTCCGAAAAGCTAATAACCTGTAGAGCTGACTGCTTAGTATTACAGCTGACATCTGTATTTTCATGGAGTTCAAATTCCAGCCACTTTTCCGGATTCAGTGCTGAAGACTCAGACAAGAGAAGAAAAGATCATTACAAATTCAATAGTCGTATAGTACTAAACTACTAACTACTATTTCAAACCAGAGAAGCTTCAACACTCCAGGTAGGTGGCGTGTCGAGTGTCGACACGACACTTCACCAGACACGACACCTGACACGTCTGGGATACTGCACAGTACGACACGACTCCCGACACTTTTACACAGTGATAGTCAGAAGTATTTCAAGGAACATGGAGAAGAGAGAGCGAGAAAAGATGAAGAAATAACGTGGGGAAAGGTGAAAAGGGTTAAAGAAGGGAGAGAAATGTGGGGAAATGTTAAAATATAAAAGAAGAGAGAGGCAACAATGCATATTTAATGGTCTATTAATCTATTTTATTTCCCCATAAAATTACTCACATGCAATTGAAAAATGAAAAGTTGGACTTTTGAAATAAATTTGTCTTTTCCCATGTAAAAAAAATGATATTAATAAACTATATTTACTAGTATTTATTTGTAAGCTTTTAATTTCGAAGTGTCGTATCGGTGTCTCTAAAGTCGGTCAAGACACTTGTTTGACCGCATCCCCGTGTCACTTAAATTTTAGAATCACGTGTCCGACACTCCAATACGCGTCGGATACGACACTTCTCTGCGGAGTCTGAGTAACACAGTTTCAAACATACATTTATTCAGGATACAATAACGGACAAAATGGAGTGGAGACGGAGACTCAATATAATGTGGCTAATATAATACTTTATGCTAATTTAGACTACAACCAACTGAGAAAAACATATAATGTAACTTTCTAGTCAACACATCCTTGTAGAAAGTGAAGGATTATGAGACAGATACGGAACCAAAGTAAGCTAAAACTATGCAGACAAATTTTACTCTCAAGGGAATTAATAATTAGATTAAAATACATTGTACCTCTCAAGGGATTAGTGATGAGATTAAGATATACTCCCTCCGTCTCGGTCATTTGTTTACCTTTGGTTTTGGCATAAAAACCAAGGAAAGAGGAGGATGTCAATTACTAGAGGAAGACTCCAAGCTAAGACAATCTATATAAGGAGATACATTTACATAAACCCTATATTAAACAAATATGTTCTCGATAATTAAGGTGGTTTGTGCATTATCTTACCTAGCAGCATAACATTGTGCATCAGCAGTCTTCTGCCAGATAAGGACTTTGTGCTTACTGTGTATGGAAACACTGGACTTTGTGAAATGTTTCTTGAAAATGGTTGTATGGTTATCAATTGTAACAGTAGCCTTGTGATGCAGATGGAATGTTCATCATTGAAGTCGATCGCGTCCTCAAGCCTGGAGGTTAGTTTGTTCTTACTTCTCCTATGATCAAGCCAGAAGGGAATTTGCTGGCAACGAAGAAAGGAAACATGTTAACACCAGTTGAAGATTTCACTCAAAAAATTTACCGGAGTCTTCTTGATCAGCAAGATGAAACTCTTATCTGGCAGAAGACTGTTGATGCACAATGTTATGCTGCTAGGTAAGATAATGCACAAACCACCTTAATTATCGAGACCATATTTGTCTAATTAATAATTAATTCAAGTTTACGCTCCCACATTTCAACATCACTATATCGCAAGCTTGCAAACTCAGTAACTTGCTCCACTTTCCTAAATTAGACTGGAAAAACACACATGTAGAATTCACAACGGATTATGTGAAAATGCGAGAATTCAGTCAAGAAAACATCAAACACAAATTCTTCTGTAGGAGGGTTTTATATTACATTTAACAAATTTACTTCTTCTAATAACTACCTGTCGACAAGAGAAAATGGAATGTAAACTAATAGAAATCAGATGAATACCTGACTATGTTTCACTCAAAAAATAGTAAACCCTGTGAGGTTAGAGCATGGTTATACCAAGTGATAGCTAAGATGCATACTGAGGCTTGTCAAAAAGGTCGATGAAAATACAAAAGGATAGTTTATGCAGTACCACTTCTACCTCTCTACTGTAAACTGTAACTAATGCTACTGACAGACAATCTGGGAATGGAAACAAGGTTTGGCTTACACAGTTACACATAGCTTGGTTTTGTATTACTCCATACTTAGTAAGGTGCTTTGAGGGCCATGGACATGTGCCTCACACAGTGGGTGAAAAGATTCCAGTACTCTTGCTATTGGGTTTTGGGCATTGACATATTTATGGATATTAATGTCGGTAGGTGTTAGAAGATGACTTAAAATTTCTACTTACATAGTTACATGAATTAAGACATGCCTATTATTTACAATATATGTTGCAGAATGTCCAGTCTTACTTTGGTAGGAGAAACTACTGAATGAGTTATTAGTAAGGCGAAGGAGGTCAATCATTTCTTATTCCTAACTTATTTACTATTAGCTTTAAACACCAAAAGAATAGACAACGCCACCACTTTCAACCACCATTGGCGCCGTCATCTGGAACTTCGACCTCCAATACCTCGTCAGTTAGCCAGTGCCACCAAATGGCAGACCAAATAAAATTAACACACAAAAAAGAAGAAACAAAAACAGAAACTTACCATACAGGCGAAGGAGGTCCAAATCCCTAGCATAATTATAATCAAACTGATTATAAAGCCCACTTATACCCGCCTCAATTTCAGCATAATCCAAATACCCATTGCTCCACTTATCGAAAAATTAAATAAGTTCATATTCCTCGCCTCGCTCTCCTTAGTCTCCTATAATTAACATAATAAATCAAATTGTATCAATGGAAACCCAGGTCAAACCATAACCCAATATAATATCAAACATATCAAATACATGAACAAATTAACTCAAACAAATACACATAATCCAGGGGAACTAATCGCAATAAAGCACGTAACTTAATCAAAAATAAAAGATATAGTATATGGAAAGGGCCACATTTGTATTTCATCAAATCAAAACCCCTAATTTTTATGATCTTTAAATTTGTCAAGCCAATTGATGAGTGTAATATAAGGATTGGGGATGAAAATACAATAACGACACCAATAAACCACTGAAAATATAGGCATCACAGAATCAATCTCATAAACAACAATTATCTAACAAACTACAGAAAAAGATAAAAATGTACCATATATATGTCATTTAGATGAGACTTTCATTCAAGACGATAATCATGCTTAATATTGATTCGATGAAACTGTATATGATTCGCCCAGGTGAGTGGAAGATGCTTAACCTTGTTATTGTAAACTTAGATGACAAGAACTGTATGAGATGTTTCAGAAATCAGTTTCTCGTGGAGGGGTGATCTGACGAATACGCCAACGCTGATCAAGCATATCGTCATTATTTTAATCAGGTTACTATTAAGATCTAATCGGGTCGCCATAGATGAGCTTAGTTTCAGGTGAAGAAAGGCAAAGTATACCCACATCACAAAACCGCATATGAAAACAAAGATCATTCACATCACAAATTGATTAAAAAGATATGAGAAATGAGTATACCTGAAGATTTGAGGCATATGTGATGTAATTACGCATACGATCTTGAGCAGTAATCCTGATCTCATTGTCATTAATCGTCATCATCTCCTTTTTTGCCTTCCGCACAATCATCAGTCGCAAACATAAACAAAACAATCAACAATCCAAGAAAGATGATGAATTGATTGAATTAAAAAAGGACAATTATTAGGCGGAGTTCAGAAATTAGTAAAAGGGGAAATGAATGATGGAGAGGAAAAGACGGAGAATGAGTGGTATGAAGGAAACGTTGGAGGAAGAAACTGGCAAATAAAATAGGCCCAAAAGGAATAATGTGAGTATTGGACTGAAACCGAGATTTTTTATGAAAGAATTGAGCCCAGCACACAGACCCGCCTATCCGAGCTCCAAACCCACCCGCCAAGAGTTCAACTATTCATTGTGGCATCTACTATTCATTAGAAATTTACTATTCATTGGTGAATAGTAGCTACTCTTGCTCACTTTACTATTCATTGGTGAATAGTAGCTACTCTTGCTCACTTTACTATTCATTGGTGAATAGTAGCTACTCTTGCTCACTTTTAGTTAAGGGGAGGATTACTTGTTCGGCGGAGTTGTGGAGTGTGGTCTATGGAGAGAAAATAGATCCTCTTTATTTCTTTTCTTTTCATTTCCTCTCACAATTAATACTATATATTAAATTCAGAAAATAAGTAATTAAAGATAGTTATACAAATTAAGTATACTATATAGTTTTAAATCACTAGCATCGTATGATAGACCCGATTAAGGGATCTCAAATACAAATATTGTATAGTTTGGGTTAAAACTAAATTATATAGAAGCTTGGTAATTTTCCTAAACATGGTCAATTTCCCTGAAATAAAATAATTAATTAAGACGGTCAATTTCCTTAAAATAAAAAAACTAATTGAGATGGTCAATTTCGAGGAGACTAAAAGAAAAAAGATGTCTGGTAATTTTCCTAAATATTTATAGAAGACTAGAAGATGGTCAATTTGCTTAAAATCAAATAATTAATTAGTATAAACATGCACACTTATGGTATTAACTATTATCATCATAAAATTATATATTAAATTTAAAATCTATGCAATTTTATTAAACTTTATAGTTTATTAGATGTATAGAGATGTTAATTATTTAACATACAAAAATATAATAAGTAGGATATAATAATTCAAGTTAGATTCCATAATATATATATATATATATATATATATATATATATATATATATATATATATATATATATATATATATATAGAGAGAGAGAGAGAGAGAGAGAGAGAGAGAGAGAGAGATTGAATCATGTGAGGCACCCTTCTTAGGGTGAGGCGGCTGGACACCTTCTAAACCATTGGATTAAACAACTACAAGTGCATCAGATGTTGACACGTGTCCCCTAATATAACCCCTAACAAACTCCAAATTTCCCTCACTTCATACATTTATTCCGTCACATTTACTCCCTTCACTCTCTCTCTTCAAGCCGTCTAAGACAATGAGTTCCTTCATTGCCATTCACTCAGATTTCGACGCCATTACTACTAAGCTTCCGTTCCGCCATTAACACTGAGCTTTCTGACCTCCGTTATCATCCATAAGTTAGGTAATTTCGATCACCTCATTTTAATTTCAATTTGCGTAGATTTTCGACCTCCGTTATCATTCCTTATTTTTCACCCTAATTTTCAATCGACTTATTTAATTCGTTAATTTATCGTTGTTCTTATGCATGTTTTGATCGGTTTACGAGCATAATCGAATCATCGCAAGATCAATCAAGAGAACATATATTCTATGTTTTAGATGACTGTTTAATCGAAAATGTTATATGAGTTATTGTTCTTAGATCAATCAAGAGAACACACATCTGTGATTCGAACTATATGGTTTATGTGTGTTAGTGATGTCTATTGGTGCGGTGGAAGCGAGATGTTGCTTTTGCTTTGGATTTGAAGTTTCTATACGAGATGAATATTTCTCTTTGAGAAAATGATATTTGGAGTAGAAGGTGTAGATCCCGCCGTAAGAGCGGAACTAATCAAGGTATGTATGTTACAAAGATCTTCTACTACCGATGCATACCAATTTGTTCTTACTAGCGATAATCATGCCCGAGATTTTGTCTTTGAATTAGCAACAAATATGTTCCTTACATTTTGGTCCCAGTAAAGACCACATGTATGCTCAAATCATCAATAAAATATGTTAAATATTTGATTTGGTCAATTTTGAATTTCTGTCACGGTGATTCTTTTAATGTGGATGTGTTTTCGGATGATGACGGATGATGATGTGTTTTCATTATGTTGCTATCCTTGCTAATGCTGTTGCCGCTGCGCTGGTGAATGAGAAGGATGCAGATGCGAAAGCAAATGCTAATGCTACTCTATAACAGCTTATGAATATGAATGTTTGTAATTGAATTTGATGTGTGATTGTAGGTTTTTAAACTGTGAGAGATAATGTGGTGGAACATTATTAATTATGCTGATGATGCTTATATGTTAGTATATGTTATGAATATCACTGATTTCTGAATGGTTGGGGGAGTTCGGATTCTCCATCTCATTTGCGTGTCGCGTCTTGTGTTCCACTACCTCTCCATTTTTGTGAAACCTGGACTTGATTTTGTGAAGCTTGGAGTATATTATGTGAACCCTAGACCTAATTCTTGTTGGTGCACTCATTTTGTATTTCTCTAGTTTTGTTTGCAAAATCATAAGGGCAATTTTCACGTTCCATTGCAGGAAAAAGAGGCTCGCAGAGAAGAAAAGTTTTGGTTTACTTGTAAATGCTCATTTTTGGAAATTTACAACGAGCACATTCTTGATCTTTTGAACCCTTCTTCATCGAACTTACGGTGTAAGCGGCATGAGCAAACTGGCTAATCGTAAGACTGTTATTATAGCAGCTTAGGCCTTTTAGACCTTGCTCTCGGTAACAGCAATAAGCTTGCGGTTTTTCTACTGCATACGTTTCAAACCCTTTGAAGTTTTGCTCTTACTCTAACTTGTAGACCTTATCAATCTTATTCTGCAGATTAGAGAAGATTTAAAGAAAGGCATTTATGTGGAAAGCCTCACAGAGCTAAAGGTTTCAAGTGCTCGAGATGTAATGCAAAAATTGCTTGAGGTAGTAATCCACTAAATTGAATTAGTTCTTCCAGCACAAGTTATGTTCCACGTTTCCTGTTTCTTCTTTCTACAAGTGATTGATGCAGAATTATTGCGCTATGTCTGGGTTCCATGAACAGGAAGGTGGCAGCCACGAATATGAATCGTGCAAGCAGTCGTTCCCATAGTGTTTTAACATGTGTGATTGAGAGTACGGTAAATAGAGTTTCCCTCCATAGGCGTGATGTTTTTGAGGCAGTATAGTATATAAACTTCAATAATGAATGCTATTTTTATTGATAACTTGAAATTGACAGTGGGAATCTCAAGATGTTACCCATCATCGTTTTGCTCGACTAAATCTTGTAGATCTGGCAGGCTCTGAAAGGTGATTTTAGAAGGAAGTTACTCGTATATGTTATATATTGTTCCATGCTGCTAGATTCGTTTTTAATGTTCATTCTGACCAAAAGATGATCACCATAGGCAAAAGAGTTCTGGGGCAGAAGGTGAGCGACTTAAGGAAGCTACGAATATTAACAAGTCACTTTCAACTCTTGGGTATGTCCTTACTTTCGGTTGAGTTCTTCACATTGGTCACAGTAACTATTGCACAACTACACGTCTAATTCAAGTTGTTTCTCTTTTAACTTGTCTTTGGTTCATGCAGATTGGTGATTTTGAACCTTGTGAGCATGTCCAACGAAAAATCTCTTCATGTGCCTTATCGAGATTCAAAATTAACCTTCTTGCTTCAGGTATAAGTCAACATCATTTTATTTGAATGCATTTTTCTAAGGACGCTATTAAAGCCATAACATAGTTACCCTAACTTTCAAATTTGGTCATGATTCACTGGGAGGAAATTCGAAAACAATTATCATTGCTAATATTAGTCCTTCTAATGGGTTAGTCATTTCTTCATCGCTCGCCTTTTCTTCACATTCTTCAAATTCCAAGTCTTTTAATGGCACATTTATTTTTTACTTGTAATAATCCTTACTATTTCCCGTCTTCTTGCAGCTGCTCACTGGAGACGTTAAGCACTCTGAAGTTTGCTCAGCGTGCTAAATTTATAAAGAACAATGTATGTTATATTGACATTTTTTTCTGTAGCACCATGAACCAACTACGTTTTCGTCCTAAAAATACTGCTCCACATATTCTTGTTAGCAATTATGGTTTGGTTGTTATTCCTTTTCAGGCAATCATAAACGAAGATGCCTCTGGTGATGTGCTTGCCTTGAGAATGCAAATTCAGCAGCTAAAGGTATTGAATTGTCTTCTATACCAACCCTGGGACTCAAAATGTACATTTTCAGTATAGGGCAGGCCAAATGTTGTTTCTTAAAAGTTAGTGTAAATCTCGATAATTTAGCTGTTTGGATTCCCTATCTTTGATACTCTAGGCTCAGTTGGGGCCATATTATCTTAGTTAAGTTGTCAATTCAAGTTCTTTATGAAGCACAGAAGTCATACCTTGCTCTTTGTACAATGTTATTGAGAATTTAGAACGTTTTGGTCTCCGTGCATCAATATCAGGGAATATGTCAAATGGTAGCGATAGGAAAGTATATTGAGGGTTAATGAGATTGTCTCGGAAGCTCATTGCAATTTTAAGATATTTTGTACAAAAAAAGCTAATTTCCTAGTTCACCATTTTGCAGAAAGAAGTTTCTCATCTGCGTAGTTTAGCTAATGGAGGACAAGGAAACCAGGACTAGAAGCCCAGTCACTGAGTTTGCTAGGTTCACCAGGAGCTTTTAAGTGGGAAGGGCTTAATGGTTCGTTTAGTCCATTGGGATCTGACAAAAAGCAATCTCAGGTTCGTGTTTCTGTTATTTTGGCAAGGTGATTCAGTTTGTTACAGGTTAGTTAAATACTCCATATCTAAAGGCTATTAGCTTAAGGTTCCCCTTACTTAATCTTTGTTATGTACTCGTATATCTTAACGGCTATTAGCTCAAATGGGAGAGCAATGTGCAAATCTTGCACAAAGGTATGAGTTCAAATCTCATATAGCCTAGTTAATTTAAGAATCTAGTGTATTAAACTTAAATACAATAACATTGAGGATGAGTGAGCCAAATCCGTACTCAGATGTGCAAAATTGAGGATGAGTAGAAGAAGCTCAAACTTAGATGTGCACATATACCATATTAATTTTGTGTTTTAGTTTTGATGATTAGATTAGAAGGAAGGTTGAAAGATGCGTTTTTGGGGAACAGAGATAAACCCATCACCACCAAAGCAGATATGACATCGTGAAACAATGCACATATGATTTATATCTTCAATAGAAATGGTGTTTGTTTGCTTTACAGGGAATGGAATCGTCATCTTCATACTTTAGATCCTCAACAAGATCATAAACTTATGTTTGGTTTGCTCTTTTCCCTCAAATCTCTTACTGCTAAGATGGACCCCACTTGGTAATAATCAACTTTTTTAATGTTAATGTTTTCCTAATTTTGGATTTGTTAATTTGTTTGAGTTTATTGTTTGAGTATATCAGACTCCCCATACCCTACAATTTGCGAGAGTCATTGAGTCACTCGGGTCGCAAATTGTATGTGGCTAGAATATGGTATATGTGGATTAGAATGAATCAGATGAATATCACTTTGGCAAAGTTTTATTTTTTTTTTTGATACAATATGGTGAGTGTTGGAGTTATGCATCTCCTTTAATAAGATGTTCGAACATATTCTTCTAACTTATTGGCATAATAATGAGAGTACGGATTAGGCTTTGAAGTAACAGTAGCAGTCAATAACCAACATGGGAGTCGAACCCACACCTTGTGCATTGCACAACGCTCTGTCATTTGAGCTAATTGGTTTTAAAATAATTAAATCATTAAACTAGTTTTCATCATGTGAGTTGTTCTCTTATCTCTGCTCCCCCTGCCATTAGAGGAACGATTGAAGAAATTGATTCTCGAGGTGTGCTCTAGTCCTTACCTTGGAACTTTTCATTTTTTGGTTAACTGCTACGCTGAAAAGAAATAGTTGTCACTTGGTATTTTGCTCTGTACTAGTATAGTTACAGCTGTGTATATAGCTTCTGATCTTTTTCCACATTCATGTTGAGGAACAAAATTAATTGCGGTTTTTTTGAATATGTGCTGCTTTAGTTCATTCCATCTTGAAAGAATGTGGAAGAAAATCATACCTCCATTTATTTTAACCACTTATGATGACCAAGTTTGACAAAATAAGGTTTGAGATTCACCAAATAAGGAAAAGAGCAAAAAACGTTATTTTAACCACTTATGATGACCAAGTTTCACAAAACAAGCTCTAAGATTCACTGAACAAGGTCTGAGATTCACAAAACAAAGTCTGAGATTCACCTAATAAAGAAAAGAGCAAAATAGGTGATTTTAACCACTTATGATGATCAAGTTTCACAAAACAAGCCTTAAGATTCACTGAATAAGGTATGAGATTCACCAAATAAGGAAAAGAGCAAAAAAGGTGATTTTAACCACTTATAATGATCAAGTTTCACAAAACAAGCCTTAAGATTCACTGAATAAGGTATGCGATTCACAAAATAAGGTTTGAGATTCACCAGATAAGGAAAAGAGCAAAAAACGTGATTTTAACCACTTATGATGACCAAGTTTCACAAAACAAGCTCTAAGATTCAGTGAACAAGGTCTGAGATTCACAATACAAAGTCTGAGATTCACCTAATAAAGAAAAGAGCAAAATAGGTGATTTTAACCACTTATGATGATCAAGTTTTACAAAATAAGCCTTAAGATTCACTGAATAAGGTATGAGATTCACAAAATAAGGTCTGAGATTCACCAAATAAGGAAAAGAGCAAAAAAGGTAATTTTAACCACTTATGATGATCAAGTTTCACAAAACAAGCCTTGAGATTCACCGAATAAGGTATGAGATTCACAAAATAAGGTTTGAGATTCACCAAATAAGGAAAAAAGCAAGAAACATGATTTTAACCACTTATGATGACCAAGTTTCACAAAACAAGCTCTAAGATTCATTGAACAAGGCATGAGATTCACAAAACAAAGTCTGAGATTCACCTAATAAAGAAAAGAGCAAAATAGGTGATTTTAACCACTTATGATGATCAAATTTCACAAAATAAGCCTTAAGATTCACTGAATAAGGTATGAGATTCACTGAATAAGGTATGAGATTCACAAAATAAGGTCTGAGATTCACCAAATAAGGAAAAGAGCAAAAAAGGTGATTTCATAAGGTATGAGATTCACAAAACAAGCTTTAGGATTCACAAAATAAGGTCTAGGATTCACAAAATAAGAACAAGAGCAGAATAGGTGATTTCAACCATTTATGACTACGTTTTACAATATTACCTTTTAGTTTCACAATATAAGTTCTAAGATTCACAAAACAAGGTCCAAGATTCACAAAATAAGAAAAGAGGAATATAGGTGATTTCAACAACCACTTATAACCAAGTTTCACAATATTACCTTTTAGTTTCACAAAACAAGCTCTAAGATTCACAAAATAAGCTGTGAAATTCACAAAACAAAGCCTAAAATTCACAAAATAAGAGAAATAGCAAAATAGGTTATTTCAACAACTTATGACCAAGTTTAAGAATATTAGCTTTGCGTTTCACATAACAAGCTCTAAGTTTCTCAAAACAAGGTCTATGATTCACAAAATAAGGAAAAAAGCAAAGTACGTGATCTCAACCAATTATGATCAAGTTTCAGAGTATTATCTTCTGTGTTCACAAATCAAGCTTTAAGATTCACTAAACAAGGTCTCAGATTCACAAGATAAGAGAAATAGGAAAACAGGCGATTTCAACAACTTATGACCAAGTTTAAGAATATTAACTTTGTGTTTCACAAATCAAGCTCTAAGTTTCACAAAAAAAGGTCTGTGATTCACAAAATAAGAAAAAGAGCAAAGTACATGATTTCAACCACTTATGATCAAGTTTCACAAAATTAACATATAAGTTTACAAAACAAGCTCTAGGATTCACAAATTTAAGCAGGACTGGATGAGAGTTGTGCAGCAGTGAGAGATACCAACAATGATGCATACGAATTAGAAGCTCAAAATCATTTCCTAAAGTCGTCTATAAACCGATTATCTACTATAATCTTTGAGTGGGCTGAAATTATGTCACCGCCAGGACCAACGAACATAAATCTGATCACAATTTTTCTAATATATTAACAAACGTCCTAGAGAATAGGGACTATATTTGTAGCCTTAATTAGTCATTTATGCTCTTGGAGCGAATAGGGACTATATTTACAACCAACAAACTTGGTCTTTGGGATGTATGAACACCACAACCAATAAAAGGAATAATGGGCAAAACTTACATACAAAGTTAATGTAGCTTTGAGATTAACAACAATGATGCGCATACAATCTCAAACTCAATCTCCAATCCCAATCCCAATCCTTTGAATTTGATTACCTACTAGGCTACTACGCTCTTCAGGTTTGACTAACTGAGCTAAAATCAATGCGGCCCAGATGAACAAAAATTACTCAAATCACAATATTTCGGATATATTCAACAGTGGTGAAGGACACGCGCGAGCATAATATGTTCACACCATTGCAGAAGACAAAAAGTAAATGTACAATGATGCAATTACCGCAAAAGCCTTGAACTAGCATTTGCTTCATTATCATCCTCCTCATCATCATCTTAATGTAGTTGGTTTCCTTCAAGGGCAAGCGCTTCCAGGTTCGGGGATGAACCAAATGCGAGTGGTGGGTGACTATAAACACATCATATGGAAGAGGCAGTTGATCAACAAGGCATTAAGACTTAGAATAGAGAATGATACATTAAAGCTTATCAGCATCACAATTTTAACAATGCACACCTTTTTCGGGCCAATGAAGAAGATTCCTTCGCCTTGTCATCTGAGGTTGCATCAGCAGAAGGAAGAACCTAATCAAATCAATTCCATACACATATCAACAAGAACTCAGAAGGTAATAAAACCAAAACTTTTACAAAAATGCAGGTATGTATATGAGGCCACCACTTGATTAATTGCTCAAAATCATCAATCTATTTCCGATTTCTGCCTACAGGCAGCAATCACGTGGACTTCGAATCGCTTTTAACAGAATATGACATATTGGATTCAAGGTTGTCATGTCAATATGTTCACTGATACCAACAAACAGACTTCTCGGATCTATGACCAACAAAACCAATAAAGGAATGAAGACAATGAGAAAAATTAGGAATTTAACCTGGAAATTAATCAAAAAATTATGAAATTACCAGGAAATTATGAAATTACCTGGAAATTAATCAAAATATTCTTCGAAAATTGCTGAAATCGCGTTGCTGTATGTCGTTCTGATGAAATCTACGAACAATTTTGCCGGAAATCGCTGCAATTGATGCTGCTGATTGGATTTTTGGAAACGAGATTTTGAAAATCGCTGCAACGTTGTGTGTTATATTTTTTAGAGAGAGAGAGTAAAGTATTTGTGCTCTTAATTGTCTATTTTAGATAGAGAAAATATTTGGGCCAAATGAAAAGTTAAGAATGACCCCAAATATCCAAAATGAATGAACATTGATAATCAGTCCATGTTAATCAGTCCGCCCAAGTTTAAGGAATTTGGTGAGGTCGTCCGCCTCGCCATAATTAACAACCTCACCGGATCCGGCCTCTATATATATATATATATATATATATATATATATATATATATATATATATATATATATATATATATATATATATATATATATATATATATATATATATATATATATATATATATATATATATATATATATATATAGAGGCGGGATCCGGTGAGAACGATCACTCGGTGCAAACGGTGAGAACGACCTACAATAGTAATTTAATCAAAAACATCACGCGTGATTTCGACAAAAGCTAGCACACAAAACACGATCGTTGACCAAAAAATCCAAAAAATCTCTTTCTCTCTCTACTTTCCAAAACTTTTCCCCCAAATCTAATCAAATATTTTCCGCGAAAACACAAGAAATTCCGCGAAAAACACACAGACTATAGCCGCCAAAATCGACTAAATTGATCGTAATCAATCGCGTTGATCATCTAATTGATGTACTGATATAATACTTTTCTGGTTGTTTTGGTGTGATTGATGCATTAACAATCGATTTTGTGATTTCGATTGGCATTCCAGAATTATTTTAATCGTAGAAAATTATGGATGTTGAGGGTTCTAGCGATTTGGGGGAACATACTGATGCGATTGTTCCAGCTGCTAGCAATGATATCGTGCAGTCACCGTCTCATCTAGGTATGTACATCTGAAAATCAGATGAGATAAGTCTTTTATGTTAATCGTTGCAATAAAATCGTCTGATTGATGTATTTATTGATCATTTTGATGCGTATTCATACTAATTTAAACATATGAAGACAAATTATTACGATTGCTGCACGTGTATCGTTAGCCTGATTGATATTATGAATTGATGAGTCTGATGGATATGAACAGTTATCTTACCGGTCCTGTTAGTGTATATGATATGCGCTTTGTTTTAGAGTTGATTATTACACTTGCTGATCAAATTTCTTATGCACGCTATACAGTATTCCGTGTGTTTCAATATCATGAATATTAGTATAATTGATGTATATGCCTTATATGGAAAACGTGTCTGGTAGAAGAACGAAACCGCCCTTTATAGACCAACGTTTATAAAAGACATGTATATTAGTATAGTTGATGCGTTTGTGTTTTGTCAGCAGCGTATCTAGAATTATAATTAAGGGATATACCGATTCGTGTCATAATAAACATTTGACTTTCTGCCTGTGACAAGATTATAAGACATGATTGATGTATCTTGACGTCTACGTTAAGTAGTCAAGAATGAAAAATACGAAATTTCAGCGATCGGCACAACTTTCTGAGATAATTTCTGTGGTTTTTTTGTTTTCTAATTGATTTCGTGCTTTTGACTAAATTAGCGTACCTGAACATTATATTTGTTGTGCATTAGTTATTTGAGCTTGCTGCTTATACCCTTATTGTTCTACTGTGTAGCGTGCATAGATGCAGGCTCACCAATCATTGAGACAAACCCGAAGGAAAGAATACCCGTATGTGCGCCTTTAATTGAAGCCTGTTTTGGGTATGATCTTTGATAAACTAGATGATGGGCTAGATTTCTATAAGGCTTATGCTACTAACTCTGGTTTTAAAATGCGAAAGTCGACACAACGAAACGTGGATGGGGTTGTCATGACTAAGTCTTTGTGTGTGCGAAAAAAATTGGAGAAAGTAAGCCTAGAGGGAAGGTAAAAAAGAGACAAAGAACTAGAATTTTATGTAATGCAAAAATTTTTTTCCGTAGAAATGAAAAAGGTCAATATGTTATTGTTGACTTTCATGAAGGACATACCCATCTCCTCTCAACACCAAACACCGTGTTGCATTTGACTGAGTCCAGAGAGTTAACCCTTATACATAAATCCATGATTGTTGAGAATTCTAAGGTGAATAAAGGGCCTGTGCAAAGCTTTAGAATGTTCAAAGAATACGTGAAAGGGTATCAAAATGTCGGGGCATCACTTGAGGACTTCAAAAATTTTTGGAGGGATGTGAAAAAATTTATTAAAGGGTATGACGCGCAAATGATGATTGAAAATTTCATGCACAAAAAAGCCATGTGTAGTTCGCACTACTTTGATTTTGATGTTGACGATCGTGGTCGACTATCTAGGGTTTGTTGGTTTGACCCTATAGCTATAAAGAATTACAGTCTTTTTGGTGATATGACGTCTTTTGACACGACGTTTAATATGAACACGTATAAAATGATATTTGCCCCTTTCACGGGGGTTGATCATCACAAAAAATGCGTGTCATTTGGAGCAGGACTTATAAGGAAAGAGACTGATGAGGATTTCGTATGGTTGTTTCAGAATTTTCTAAGTGCAATGAGCAATAAGTATCCCGTATGCATAATTACTGATCAGGATAGGGGCATAAGATCGGGGTTAAAACAAAGTGTTCGGGACAAAACTCAAAGACAGATATTGCATGTGGCATATCATGAAAAAGCTGCCAGACAAGATCGGAACTACGCTATATCGGGAAACTAACTTCATGAAAGAGTTGTGCTCCTGTGTTTGGGCAGAAGATATCGAACCGTCTGAGTTTGAGGAACGGTGGTGCTCAGTTATATCTTCATACGGGCTGACCGGCAATGAATGGTTAGATACCATGTTTGACAAAAGGGCTTTTTGGATCCCAGCCTATTTCAGGGATTTATTTATGGGTGGACTAATGAGAACCACGTCCAGGTCTGAGTCCGAGAATAGCTTTTTCGGAAATTTCATGAACCCACACTTAACTTTGGTTGAGTTTCTTATGAGGTATGAGAGTGCTATGGATGCTCAGCGATGGAAACAATCTAAATTAATAGCCGAATCAAAAAACTCCTTCCCTGATCTAGAGACGCCTCACCCTTTGGAAAAACACGCTTCTGAGTTCTACACCCCAGTGATGTTTTCTGAATTTAAAAACGAGTGGGTGGCTGCCTGTTTCACCTGTGGTGTTAAAATATTAGGGGTTACTACCAGTGACAGCATCCCCATTATTGATCGTGAAAAAGACAAGGTTTACAATGTTATCTTTATCTCTGACGAAATGAAAGTGAACTGCACCTGTAAAAAGTTCGAGAGACATGGAATTTTGTGCCGTCATGCGCTTTACGTGTTGAAAGAACAAGGCCTTGACAGTGTTCCAGAACAGTATCTGTTAAGTCGGTGGAGCAAATTGGCAACATGTCAGCCGATTTGTAGTAATGTGCCACATACTTTAATTGAAGATTGTAACTCATTAGATGTTAGACGGCACAAAATTGGTACCTTATGGTCCGAGGTGTTCTCGTGTGTGACGCTCGCTGAACAAAAAACTGAGTATGTTGACGAATTGCTGGGAATTTTGAAAGATTTTAAAGATAAGATAAACGCACAAACCAGTACGTCGGAATGTAGTAGTAGTAGTACCACGGGTGATAGGCTGAGAAAGAAGAATAGGGAACTTGAGATGCTCTTAGGAACAAAAATACCAAAGGAAGTGGTTGTCTTACCTCCTGTACAGTCAAAAACAAAAGGGTCTGGAAAAAGAATGATGTCCCAAAGGGAAAAAGCTACAAAAGAACAGAAGAAAGCGGCCAGGAAATGCAATGCTTGCGGAGAGTTAGGATTCCATGATAGTCGGAATTGTCCTGGGAGAGTATGATTCCATGATACAGGTACGCTATTAATTTGATCAAGCTGAAATAGTTTCCTTTCATCTGTTTAATATTTCTGGTGGTAGATGATTGACAGTATCTATGTATCCTCTTGATCTGAATATCTGATGCCTACGAGGAGTCTTAAAACGCCTCTTTAGCCTCTGGTCTATCCTTTGACTCGTGGAATTGAGTTGTTTTCTGGTGATGACAATTGCAGATGATACCTGTTGCTGCTAATGATGTTGCCTTTTCAGTTCATGCTGTATTAATGACTGTGCAGATTGAATATGTTTAGATCGATTGTTGTATCTAATCAAATTTGTAACCGTTAATGTTTTATAGCATTTGTTCGTTTCAGGAATGAACAACGGAAAAGAGATGCGGAACACATACCCAAATATAATGAATAATGGCGGGAGGAATTGAGACTTCATTTTTGCTCTGCTATATGGGATTTTTGAACATTTTTTTTTTTTTTGTTTTTGATCTTTTTTTTTTTTTTTTTTTTATAGCATTTGTTTTATAGCACAACATAATAGCGTATCCACATGGATTATATGTGCATCTGGCAAGGCTGAAAGTGTATCTGTCAGAATTGTGAATGGAAACACTTTTTTTTTTTTTTTTGTCGGAAGGAAACACTTGTTATATCATATACAAGTGAAAGTTTATGGAAGGCTTGCGTTCTAGATATTAAAGAGCTAATGAATCTGCTCATTTTTTGATATGTGAAATGGTAAAAAGTAGGCTTTCAGATTTCTTCACAAAAAGCGTGACTATTAACACGACTGTTGCACATGTTTTTCATGAAAATCGTACACATTAGTATTAATTGTGAAAAAACGCAGCGTAACATATTAATAAACAAAGATTCGCGAACTCAAGTTACATAGACAAAATCCTAATATTGTATGACATCTAATTATCTATTACCTGATGATTTCATTAGACACGATTGATTTCAATAGTCACAAATGATATTGTACAAGGCGTCTTTAAAAAAAAAAAAAGGTTGTTGGTGGGTTGTTAAAGAATATAGTATTGGTATGGTATCACAATTGATGTTGTGGTTATTAACATGTTTGGTAAACATGTTAACATGATTGATGCACATGTTATACATGATGAGCGTGAGTATTAACACGATTGGTGCACATGTTATACATGATCAACATACTTAGTAATTAAAGAGGTTGCCCGAATCCTAGCCCATTGCCACATAGACACCACCATTTGTCTAAACACAGACAGACGGTATGGGATGCATATCCTACATATTATCCACAAAAAGTAGATGCCCTTCCATTACAAACGGTCAAAGCTATCATGATTCCATATCCAACGGGATGCCACAAATGAAAACAGCATGAACCAAAGGCGTTTCAAAAGACGCCTTGTACTTAGAAAACCAGATACACAAATAACGTAAAGGTAGTTAATACAATGCAACAAAACCCCAATTACACCATCACAAAGTCCATAAGATGTACATGACGTTTACTAAGCCTACATGTCAGCCACAATCCTGCCAAACGCAAAGCCGCTCCCATGACTTTTAGTAAGCCTACATATCACACATGAGAAAAGAAAACAATGTAAACCTTGCACTTGTACGATGTGATCGATTAAAACTAACAATAAAGACATAATGAAAAATGAGATTTATTTTGAATACCTTACGATTGTTCTCCTGCCAACGTAACAATTTGAGCGCGACGTCCTTCCTAAATCCAGCCAACGCCTTGAAGTTGCTTTTGTCTTCCCACAGACCTCGGTTGCGGCCAGCTTCTAACCACTTGAGGACATGAACGCCGCAATCAAACCTTCGACAAACAAAACTATAATAAGTACCAACACAGGCGGCCTTACTTTATCATCCGTGCACAAGTCACCCCATGTCCAGCATACAAAAATCAAATAAAAACATGGGACATTTCGTCGCGACGCACATACTGCATTAAATGTACCTAACAACTGACCTAGTGTGACATACTCAGCTGAAAAGTAAATTAAAAAAGATGAGTACTTACAGATTTTGCTGCTGAGGAACAGTCAGAGTCGAAAACTTAGCTAGAGGCACCCCTACAAGATGCTTGTAGCCTTTGGACCGGCATAAGATCTGGAAGACATTAGTAACCTAAAACAAAATGATACATTGAACCTATTAGTCATGAATCCTCAAGGAAAGCATTATCTGAACGAGAACAATTATAATATTTTTAAAAATATACCACTTCCGCAGCAAGTTCAGTGTCAGCCCGGATATCCTTAGGACGTAGTGAGTTCAGAATATAGTTCGTCTTCATCTCCAGATCACACACAATAAGAAACCAGTGTTCATTATCAATGATGGGTATAAAAACCTGTTGACAAAAATAAAAGACGTATGGTATGAATGAAATGGGTTTGATCTTCATAAACGAAAAAAATACAGGTTAGAAAAACAGAACAATATACTTACGGCTTTCACACACACCCCATCTGTAGGCATATATGATGTTTTGATGTAATTGCGACCAAGATTTTTATCTCGTTGAGGATTGAGATGCTAGAATAGACAAACATATCGATTATTAAGACAAACATTCAAATTGATAATAGAAAGTTAATCACGGATGAGAAGGGTAACACTCACACGTGCAGTAGATGGGATATACAACAAATCTGGCTTTAGCATAGTGGAATAGATCCCGAACATATCGATCACCTAAAATTGAAAAAACGAGTGTTGTTCTATACTACATAAAAATAGAAATAAACACGTACGAAAATTAAGTAGTCACCATACCATATCCGCAACCCACTTCCGGGGTTTCAAAGAGCACATGCCTTCCTTTGTTACTTGACCAAAGCTTGTCTTGACGACTACGTCACTACAAAAATAACATATACACCAACGAAAAAAAGCTTATTATGTGCTACTTCTAACAACACATATAAAGTTGACAAGGTAAACATACTAAAAAGGATGAAACATTACTCTTTAGCTGATTCTCCCGCACGTATAAGGAACACGTAGTCTAACAAAGGTGCGTGTCAAGATATTCCACTTCTTTTACCGCTTGTTTCCTTTAAAAACGAAAAGGACAATATATTTAGTAAGGTTAACAATCACTTGCAAACAAAACAGAAAACAAAAAAAAAAAAAAAAAAAAAAAAAAAAAAAAAAGAAAAAGAAAAAAATGGGTGCTTGCCCGGTTTGACGTTAAGACGCTTAGCGACCATCAACACTTGTTTTGATAATTCGTTCTGAGGACACGACAAAACCGCAAAACAGTACTTCATCTTCTGTTTAAGAAGGGTCTTGCCAATTGCAGCCCCTGATCTAGACTGGATGGTTCAATATGTGAAACAATTGTTAATGAGAAAGTTGTGATTGCTTATTTACTAAACGTACATAGCCAAAAAAAAGGACGTATCTTACATTTATGAACTGAGATTTGAGCAATTGGCGGGACCCCGTATATGTCTCCATGTAACACATCAGATAAATGCCATCATCAACGACGTCACGCATGCGTTTTGGGGACGAATTCTTCACATGAGAAAAACTGGACTGTCTTAAATCTGAATGATTTGGAGACCATGTCACATCGAACAAAATCCCTCTGAAAAAAGTCAGATTACAATCAGAAACGTCAACGGAGTAAGAAAACTAAATTAAACGTTTGACAAAGTGAACGGGTGTGCGCAAAAATCATGTTCTCACCACCATGCGAACAGAATCAGAGAAGTCCACTGATTTAGGAAGCATAGGATGAATGACTTCAATCTTTCGAGACACCATGTTAACACAGACCAGATGCGGCTCACGGAGTGTAAAAGGGAACATCATCTGGTTTTGAAACACATATATTAACCTTAGTAGAAACCTAAACAGAAAAACGACAAATGATACTAAAAATAAAAAAATACAGATGCTGAAAGCTCACCAATTTGACGTTATCGTATTCGGTAATATCTTCACATTTGATTCCCTGAAGTTAAACATATTTAACAACCAAAATAAAGTCAGGTAGGACGATAGCAAGAATATCTATATAGGAAAACATAACATTGATTAAAACTGAAGGTTAAAACAAAGATAAATCAATCATAGGGAAACTTACATTATGAGTCACAAAAGCGTATAAACGCAAAGGGGATGAGGCAGCTTTTAACTCCTCTCGCTTGTTCAATAGATTAGCCCATGCATTTATCACATTTGTAGAAATCTTTGTGTCTGAGATAAAGGACACTAAATCGTACCTTCTTAGCTGGAACAAACGATTCCTGAACAATACCTCGCTGAAAATAACAAGACAGTCAGAAACAATAGACAAAAAATATAGATACGTTCTGATATACTAACGAATTACCCCACAAACTGATCACGATTAAACATTTAACTTTAGATTGAAATAGGTTGTAAAAAAAAAGATTATAAATACCTTTCATCAGATCCTTCCTCAAAAACCAAGTCAGAAACATCTTTCTCCGGTTGGCTCAATTCGAAAAACATGGATATATTCCTTTGAATAAAAGGTGACTTGTATACGTTTGGAACAACTACACCTCTCTTGGTCTCTATGTTAGCAGCATGGTGGACTACGTGAACCGATTCAACAGTTCATTAGGACAATCGGGAGAAGCAACAGTGCATTAGGAGCAAGAGACGGGGAAACAACGATTCTGCGAAGGACAATCCGGAGAACCACCGGTGGCGCGATTTATCTTGAGATTGAAATAGATTGAAGGTCGGGAACTCAGGAGCAACTCGTCTTTTCTTTGGTACAGGTACATCCACTGGATCCTTGTTGAACGCGTTACCCAACGCGATGGCCGCTGCCACAAAGGTAGGATCGTTCCAACAAGGATCGTCATTGCTGCCTTCTGGTGTAGATGGAACACGACCGCCATGAACCGCGGAGGCTGACCTACCCCCTGTAGTAGACGTATCCTTAACAGTGTGTGAATCTGATCCTGAACCCGAGGCAGCAGCAGATTCATCAGTGCGCTTGTCACTGCCACCAACAACTGGGTCACCCCGTCCGCGATCCACTTTTGTCCCAACCTCATCTTCAGGTACACCAGGTGGTGTTAACTGAAACCCCTAGTAGAGAGTCGCCATGGCGGACAGGTGACAAACAACTCGCAGACCCGGCATTATACGCTGCGTATTAATAGAATCTGCGAAATTCTGAAATGCAGTAGCAAGGGCTTTCGCTGTGCTTGCCAGCGTTTCAATGCAAGAACTGACGTGTGATCTGTTGGCATCGTGCCCATCATGTCCATTGTTGTCAGCCGCGTCATCTTCGTCATTACCAACAATATCATCATCCTCAGACACAACATCAAAATCTTTGTTACGCTTGCCACGGCTCTCCACATACCCAGGACCAAAGCAATCTGGGTGCTTTACCAACTCAAATCAATAAAACCAGAACCAAACCGATGAGCTTCCCTTTTTTCTCTAGATATTCGCAAAGAAATCGCTTCCTTCGTCCATGTACATAATGTTGGGAACACCCGCGGAACTGATCTAGCCTTAAAAACCGACCTATCAAGGTAAATGAAAATTAAAACCATGATAGGACCTTTATAGATCTTCTTACAGCTCCCATTGGCCTCCTTCTCCTTATCATCTCTCCACTGTTCAACACTTGCAATCAAGTTTCTTCGGGTAAAATCGCACCATCTCAGTTTTGGAATCACGGAGACATCACTCAAACACTTGAGTATTCGCACACTTGGAACACTTCCCTTAATTCCCATAAGAAACGCAGACACAACATATACGACAAAATTTCTCTTGAAATCATCCCCACCTTGTCTCTGTTCAGCCATCTTATTCAATAGGTGGGTGTAGGTAACTTTGTCAACACCCTCAAACCGAGACTTCCATGCGAGAACCATCTCTACAAACACCTCGGTCTGATCAAAACGAGTGGCTTGCACTATTTCTACCTCACCCATAGGTAACCCTGTGGCAAGATGAACATCTTCATCCCGAATAGGCAACTGGTTGTTTAATAGGGAAGACGTGAATGGATCAAATCCGGAGACAAGCCAGTGTGCTAACTGCCCGGGAAGCATATCCGTTTTAAGGCACAGTATACCGCCAAAGCCCATCTCTTGAATATCTGAGATTTGATTGTCGGAGAGGCCACTATTGATGAAATTTAAAAGACCACTAGGACTCATCCTTGTTTTCAATACCGGAAAATCTTCGGAAGGATCACATCCAGCTTGTTGCATACTTGAGACAGGGACTGCTCGATGTCTGCTTGTCCCTTCTCCATCAAGTGCCGATGTTTCTAAACGTGTTCTCTTCATAATGACACCTGTTATCATAAAAAATGTAGATGTCAAATGTAATCAATGTACCTAAATAACAACAAATGCGTATGGACATATGTGATAAATCAACCTATATATCACAAAGTCTGCAAAACACATAGTAACCTCATTGTAAAGGATCAAGCGAAACAAAAATAAGCCATGAAAAAAGGTTTCCAGAAACAATATGCATAGGTACATTTATACACACAACATAAACTAAAAGACGTATCCAAAGAACTCATTCAACGTACATATAGCCCGTAATGACGTACATGACCGGCACATAACCCAATAAATGAACAAAACTCACGTCAACACACAAACAATCCATGAAAAAAAAACTCTCCCTACATACCAAGGGCATCACAAATATGTTAAAGCGGGAAAAAATAAAATGCAAAACAAATGAAGATGTGGTCCCCCTCATGAAAAGGGCACTGATGTAGTCATTGTTATTAAACTCAAAAATAACATACGTATGGGCTAAATAGACGTGATTAACGAGTATTAAAGTGCACCTACACCCTAAACTACACATTAAGTGTAAAACACCAACTGAAACACACAACAAAACAAAAACAAATAAATAAAATAATACAAACAGTCAAAAAAATCATATACCGCACACACAAACTTATGCCAAGCATACAAAAATGCCACAAATACGTAGGACATATCAGAAAGACAAACACCACATGAATGTACCTATGAACTGACAATGTGTGACTGATAACAGTTCTGACGTACCTAGCTGATACGGTACCATTAAAACGTATGAAAAAGGCAGATAACACACACAAGCTTAAATCTGAAGTAAACACAAGGACATAACGTGGAAAACACACATAAAATTAGCTCAACAAGAAAAAACAACAACTAGAAGGTTGTAAACAACACAAATCTCAGAAAGAAAAACATCAAAACTTCAATCGTGTTAAACTTAGAGTGCTAAACAGCAAAACAAGGAGGAAAAAAATGTAAAATCACACCAAGACGACGATGCTCCTAAGTTGAAACAAAACAAAAACCTGCATGCAACCGAACGGAAATAAGTATCAAATAAAATCAATGAATAATCCGAACATAAACAAAAATATACCTAAAATTAACCACGACAGTAATAACAAATACCTAATTAACAGATTCTCAACCGTAACGCAGATAAACCTGCATTGATGATTTCGAAAGACAACAACGAACATAGATTCAGCTTATCAAAGGATAATTCAGCTTAATAAAAGAAATTATCGAAGAAATAGGCATAAACAACTACAAGTTGAAGATCAAAACATACCAGAATACTTGCGAATTTTATAGAAAATAGAGCGATTAAGTAGAGCAGAACGTGAAAACGGCAGTCGAATGATAATCAATCATCATTATCAACAATTAATCCACCGCAAATTGACGAACAACTGATTTAGAGAAGAAATTAGGGTAAACCTGCATTAATGATTTCGAAAGACAAATACGAAGTTAGATTCAGCTTATTAAAGGATAACTCAGCTTAATAAAACAAAAAAAAGAAGAAATAGACATTAACAACTAAAAGTTGAAGATCAAATCATACCTAATTACTTGCGAAATCCATGGAAATACAGCGATTAAAGGAATTAGAACGAGAAAACGGCAAACGAATCATAATCATTCATTGTTAACAACAAGAAATGCACCGGAAATTGATGACGAAATGATTTGGGGAAGAAATTAGGGTTTATGGTGATTTGGGGGAAAAATGTAGAGAGAAGAGCGAAACAGAAAAAATGAGAGGAGAGAGAAGGAAATGATAAAAATCTCACAAATATATATGAACCGCGTAAAATTAAAAAATTAACAAAACCGTATAATAACTGTTATAAAATCCTACTATTGTAGGTCGTTCTCACCGTTTGCACCGAGTGATCGTTCTCACCGGATCCTAAATCTATATATATATATATATATATATATATATATATATATATATATATATATATATATATATTGCATAATTAGTTCGATATGATTTAATGCATGTATCTAATATATTTATATAAATATATAATTCTCTTAAAATTACATGCTTAAGTAGTAAAAGTAATTTTGTAGAAACATTAGATATAGTTATATGATAGTAATTACTCATTTGAATAGTAATAGTAATAACAATATTATCAACGAGATTAGTGAGAGTGGTAGAAACAACAACGGGAGTAGTAAATAATCAGTATTAATGCGGCAATAGTGAAAGTAACAACAATTACGGCGGGAGTAATGAAATTATAAATATTAATGCGGAAGTAGTGACAGTAACAATAATTACGGCGGGAGTAGTGAACATAACAATGATTACAGGCATAGTAGAAAACACCCCTATGGTGGCGGTCGAAAATGACCTTTTATGGCGGTTTTTAAAGGTTTTGGGTGCGTCGTTTATCACGGGGTCGTATATACTTTTGCGGCGGTTGTACAACCGCCACTATAGCTAGTTTACGATGTCGGTTTTCCAAACAAAACCGCCATTATAACCTTATATAACACGACGGTTTTTAGACAACAACCGCCGTTATAACTCATCTATAGTGGCGGTTATTATTTGAAAACCGCCACGTTAGATATTTCAATAATGGTAGTGCACCGCTACATTTCCTCTATAACAGCGGTTGTTTTTACACAACCGTTGTAAAAGGTAAAAATAACGTCGGTTGTGATTACAGAACCGCCACTAAAGTTACTTATGACGTCGGTTGTATAACAAAGAACCGTCATTAAATAAATCACTATTTTCGAAATATTTAAATTTTTGACGTCGTTTCTAAAAGAACCGTCGTTAAAAAAATTATATTTTTTTAATAATAATTTTCTACTCGCAATTTCGGCAAAGACCTCCCCCTAAATTTGATAAATCCAAATATTATACGAACAAAATGAAACTCACAATAGAAATGTAACCACATTTATATTATTTGCAACAACACAAGTCCAACAAACTTACAAGAATCTTGCATTACATGCATCAAACATAAAATTAACATCTATCATTCTTACCAAAGATAAATCCAATATAATGTATGAATAACATACACGCCTTACTTGAAAAACTAATCTAGAAGTTGTCTAAAAATTTGGTAGCCCACTCTTCTTTGATCTCATAAATATCAGCACTTGACATGGTTGATTGCTCCATATGCTATAGTTAATAAATAGGTCAATTAGTAACAATATAAATATACAACTACATAAATAAACAATACCAAGAACGGAAATAAGATATACCTTTACAAATTCTTCTTCTTTAATCCTCGAAAGGTAAAAAGTTATGTTATACATCCATTTCATGACATAATAACCACACTCGTAATCCTTTGGTTGTTGAGGGCACTAAAATTTATAGAAAAAATATGATATTAATTATGTAACATATAAAATGTAATTATAATTTAAAGTTATTAGAATATAAAATGAGTTCATATTTCACTTACCAGGATATCGTCTTTTATTACGAGTTTATTATTCTTTCTATTGAAATTACGCCTTCCGCCATGAGCGCAATGTATGAACCAAGCGTTGTGGAGTCTTTTTTTTATCTCCAATCTCTTTGGATTTTTTCGATCCGAATCCAAAATATAAATAGTGTTTAACCCCAAGCATGTAACGATCAACATCCAATGGTTGCTGCACATATAGGTTCATTGTTAGAATTACTACTAATAAGCCATATATTAATAAATTAATAAATTAAAAACAAATATTTAAGGAAGGCTTATGTGCAAAGGCGATGGGAAAATTTGAACATCCAATGGCTGGATTATACACCTTCATCTAATGTAAGTTGGCATGTAACTACAACTTTATCAAGCCGCTCATAACTGGGTCAGGTGTGAGGTTAAAGGTACGACAACCTAAAACGGATTCGAGAAGAAGAGATGGTCCAGAGTAAAGAAACAGGTGGTCAGGGCTGTGCATTTCGCTATCTGGTACAACATCTGGATTCAGAGGAATGAAGCACGATTGAATGCAAAGCTCCTCAGGCCTGACTGTGTAGTTAGGAATATTCAGAATTTGCTAAAAAATAGTTTTCAATATGAGCTATGTAATGGGTTAATGAGTAGAGATAGGCAATGGTTAAGTAGTGTCCAATTGTTAGGAAATTAAAATTGCCTATTATCTGCACAAACTGTAAGCTTTATGCTGGTTTTAATTATTAATGAAACTTACCTCTTAGCAAGAAAAAAAAAATTAAAAACAAATAAAATTATTACCTCTCGTGAAATGCGCCAATGATATAATTCTTTTTTTCTTGACTCTTCCAAACATGAGCAATATAATCTTCACATTGTCGCCCCCTATGTATATATTCACAAAGTTTCACCGGACACATGTATCCAACTACTTTTGTCGGTTCTCCTTCTTTGCTTTCAAAACACTTTGATATAGGAAACTACATCGATTATATTAGTAAACGAAGAATGAGTGAACAAAGAATGATACATAACGACTGGTAAAAAAAGTCAGAGCATACGAAATTATAATACAAGGTTTTACATATAACATACCTTCCCCAAATTTGAAGCATAACAACATTTAGCCATTTATTTCTCAACATCTCCCTAATCTCGATAACCGTCAAAAAGCTCCTTGCGCTACCTTCTTGGTAATTATAAACGGAATCATCTATCACCATCTCGATTGTAGCATTTTTGGATAAGGAACACAACTTCTCTTCTAAAGAACGACCAAAATAACCTAATTTCTCAACCTCTTCCACGCTTAGAGGTCTAACATGATCTTCTTCTTCAACACATGACGCCTCGATTACCTTTTACCATAGCCTTTTCAACGGAGTTATCATTTAAAATAAAAACAAGTCAAACTGAGCTCATCCATGATATAGTAATTAATTAGTAAGGAATGATGATACTTACTTGCTTTTGAACTTTATTAGCGGAATCCCCCGCATCTTTGGAGTTGTGTTTCCTCTTGGACTTTCGAGTCTTATAATTGACCTTAATAACCGAAAAAAAAACATGGACAACGTAGAATTAACTCATTAGTATGTACATTAATAATAGAGGGATTATCATAAACCTATTTCTTACATTTGCGCTTTACAAAGGCTTGTTCTACTTTAGACAGAGTACATGTTGACATAGTTCAAAAATTACTCAGCCATGGTTGTCTGACATGAGACGATGCAATAAACTGTTCACAGCCTGCCCGACATGTTACAACGTAATTGGCCTTACACAATTGAATGACTATGTCATATCCACAGATCACTTTTAGTTTTAGGACCTGATGGCACTATAAATTGCAAGTGAGCTCATCCATGATATAGTGATTACCTCATTTTCATCTAATAAAACCAATGATTTGGGCCATTGAGCAAAGCTACCCTGTGCATCACCGACCATTGTGAATCCAGTCCATGGCAACGGAAGTGGTACATCCCCTCGTATGATTTTATCGATGGAAACATGAGCATTCTCCATGGTTAATAGTTTGTTGTGTACCATTTTACCCTCTACCCATGGGAAAACCAATCCTTCAAAGAACAATGGTGAACTCCTCGTTCACATGTACAAAGAAGCCAACAACAAACCGATTCCTACAATCATTAACAGACAGATTAGAAAGTTAGCTGCAAGTTAGTAACCTGCAAATTTTATATGAGAACAGTTGGTTTTTAATTGTCAACTCCTGTGAAACCACCTGGAGGTTTGAGTCTAAAATAAGTTGAAAAACAAACATAAGCAACTGGTTTAGACAGAAGCAACATCATCAAGCGACACCAAGTGGTGATATTACCTTTAATTCAACAAAGGGGTCAATTTGGTGAGTAGTAATTTGATGAGTAGACTGACTGATTGGATCACTTTGATGCGTTGATGGATCCGTAAATGAACGTTCAAAGATTAACATCATCTAGTTGAGACTTTTTTCCCATCATTTCCGCCCATTTCTTCTCCATCATCACGCTCAACTCATCAAAGGTTTGTCTTTTAAACTCCTCCCTTGCTTCCGTCTTTGCCTTCTCAATTACCAATTGAATTTCATCTTCAGAAAATTTCTTTCCATTAGTACTTGGCTTGATGGTTTTCCAAAAACTTCGGAGACCAACAAAACCTCCGACTCCTCTTGTTCTGCCATTGTGTTCCGGGTTTCCTAATGCTTTGGCCAATGCATCTTCAAATCTTGTAGGAACAAACTCTCCTTTTTGCTCCTTTTCCTTCCAATGTTTCTAAGAATATAGTTCAAAAAGTTAATTAGGACCATGACATGCAATTAAATATAAGTTTCAGTGAAAGTACCAGGTTAACTTGCTTGTGTGTGTTAGCTAATTATTTACCAATGACCAATGGAGCATAGAATGATACTAAATTAATGAACAATAAAGTTTACTTACGTATTCTTCTATCACGTTCTGTGTGTGAGGTAGAGGAGCATTAGATGATGGGGTGTGTGCTTTAATCCATAAATAACCCCGCTCATTGATGCGTTTAGTTACTAAACTAACTGATTCTTTGACAAGATTGGGATCAACATTATCATTATCCAATTTCTTCTGCTTAAGTTCTTGCGAAAGTTCTTCTTTAAACCATTTTTCTCTCCTTGCAGCATATCCGGCTCTTCCCAAAAAATGTGGATGTTTGTTATGTCTCTGGGAGGCTCGAGCCTTGGCACTTTTTTCCTACAATTTGGTCACATATAATTTGGTGTCACTACACAAATTACTTTTGTAAACAAGATACAAGATACAGGCCAACAAATACATGACTCTGCAAATATGAAACAAGCTCATCTCCAGGAAAATTACAGCCACTGCCCATTCAATTTTGCTTACAAGAAAGAAGGCCAATACATAATAATAATCCTAAATACCTGAATAAAGACTCCTCCACAAAAATAAATGCTAGGTGTTGTTCAGCTCATGAAAACTATCACGGTAGACTAAATGAATCAAATACTCAACATGTGGAGGTAAATAAGGATGCAAATTGGTCGTGGAAGAATGTCTGCAAGGTGAAGGAAGCACTGAAGCAAGGGTATGATAATGCTGTATGGTCTGCTAACACTAAAGGGTACACAATCAGGAGTGGGTATGACAGTCTTAGGACCTCCTACCCTGCTCAAAATTGGTCCAGAATTGTTTGGAACAGTTGGAATATTCCTAAGCATTCCATCATCACATGGCTCATCATGAATGATGGGATGAATGTTAAACAAAAACTGTACAAATGGGGGTGCTGTGAAAACGAACTGTGCTGCCTATGTTACAGAGAAACTGAAACAACTGAACATCTATTTCTGGCCTGTGATTATAGCTGCAGGCTGACTACAGAAGTGGAGCAAAGGATAGGACTGCAAATCCCACTGGTCAGTAGACTAATCACAGGAAATAAGAAGAAGATACATTGGAGGTTTCTGACTGCAAATCCCACTGGTCAGTAGACTAATTACATTATAAATCATACTCACCAAGAAGCTCTTATCCATGCGTTGCTTTTTAAATTCTTCCCAAACATCTGCCCTGATTTGATCATATTTACCAACAGGAGTATCCCCGACCACTTTTCCATCCTTATGTTTCATGGTCTTGGTAATGTAAGTGCGTGTTAACGTACACCTGAATTCTTTGAATGCTTTTGACATCATCTTTAGAACATGCTCTTTATTCGTGTCATCTTTAATCTTCCAAGTGATCTGCAACAGAAAAATAAAAACAATATCCAAATGATAATATTCCATATACAAAGCTCAGAATTTAAATAAACATTCAAGTTGTTAAATTTGTTCTTTATACCTTTGCTTCTTGCCAAATTGTTTCTTTTTCGGCCAGTGGTACCTTTCTCCAATCATTGTATGTGATCTTGATATTTCGAACTAAAACTCCGATGTCAGTGACAAATGGCGCCTGGTATTGCCCCACTGGCTGACCAAACTCATTAAAGTCAATACATAGGTCTTCTGGATTTAGTTCTTTTAAGTGCTTTCCGGTAGTGACGCCTCTCGTCTTTTGCTCCGAACGAGAGTCATTGATCTCATTTTCACTCATCTCATTTTCAGTCATCTCGTTTTGACTCATGTCGAGTACCTGAAATAAATAAAGGTTGAGCATATCATAAGGCAAAAATGGACAAAGCTCTGAAGAAGATGAAGGTTCAACTCATACTATCAAGACTTGAGTACTGAAATTAAGAGTGACATCAGGCCCAAATTTTCGAATTTCTATATTTTTTAACCTCTTAATAATATCAGACAATCAGATTATAGTTCATCTCATTTTTAAATTATGGTTGTTTGAGTTTCAGGTTCAGAATCCTTCTATCCAAACAAGGCCCAAGTCTCCGGAGTACGGAGTTATCAAACAATTAATGCTCTGGCTGACCAAACTCATTAAACACACCTGCAGCAGGAGCTAGGGTGAGGGGTCCTTCATTTCCATGCCAAAGGAATAGTCCATGGTACTGCCCAAGGGAATGCCACATTTGAAAGCAATTCAGAGGAAGAAAAACAAGTTTCTACATTGCACTCTAAACATCAAATCCAACAGACCTGACTTTGAAGCTCAATATCTAAAGTTCTATTCATGCAAAACCTTTGATTCTTATATCATTGGAAAGTTTAAGGTGTTAACTAGCTATGAGCTTTGGAATAGGACCAAAAGCTATTTTATCTTGAGAGAAATGCATTTTTCAAATGAATCGCACAGATCTGAAATACTCCAAATAGTTTCAGAATATCAGTCCGAATTCAAATGGCCATATCTCAGGATTTAGACGGTGAAAATTTTTGTTCCTTACATGGATAAAATCTTGAAGAAGTCTACTTTCCTATGGAGTTGGAATCGACAAGATTCAATCTGTGGATTTTTCACAATAAGCCTTCAAAGACTGTCACGATTGAATGCAATGCTGTTTCTGAAACTGACATGTCTGTGTTCAGACTTGAATAACTCAAAATCTACTGGGTATTTCTGGGTAATTTTTTTTGTCAGGAAAAGCTAACATCATTAGCTTTCGTTTGATGCATGTTGGGCATTTTTAACCTTCCTAAGCTATGAGCTATGATTTTTCTAAGTCACTGCAGCTGTTCAAGACGAATGCTGAATGTTGGTTTCTGACCTGCTCTTAGTAAGAAAATCATATCTCAAGTTCTAGGCCACTTCAAGGTAGGGGTGCTAACGAGCCGAGCCGAGCCCGAGCTTGGCCTTGCTCGACTTGTGCTCAAGAACTAAAACTCGATCTCGAGCCGATCTCGAGCTTACCCGAGCTTGTAGAAAATGTGCTCGATATCAAGCTTGCGAGCTTTAACGCGAGCTCGAGCCAAACTCGAGCTCAATCGAGCCTATATATAATGGTTAATTTTTTGATTTTTGTTCTTCCGATATTTTCAATAACAAGGTTCGAAGGTTAAATGTAAAATATTTGACAAATCAGTGAGACATTTGATATACGTGATACAAAGATATAATCATGATAAAATATTTTTATAAAATATGAGCAATATCTTATATAATCACACAAGTTCGAGCCGCTCACGAGCTTTTCGAGCCGAACCAGCCTTTGCTCGGCTTGACTCGTTAAGCTCTCGAGCCGAGTCCGAGCTCGAGCCGATCTCACACGAGCCGAGCTTTGACCGAGCTTTTGCCGAGCCGATCTCGAGTTGCTCGCGAGCTGTCTCGTCTCATTAACACCCCTACTTCAAGGGCTAATTCCTTCTGGGAATGGAAGCTAACATCCTTAGCTTTCATTCAAGCCATCACAAGCCATTTATTTCAACCTGGATCAAGAGATACGAATTTTTGAAGACAAGGTTGAATCCTGAAATGTTATATTTCTGAACCATCAAGAAAATGACCTGAGTTCTTAAGGCAATTGCTCAAATTATGTCTCCATATTATTTTTCCATCAATCCTAATATCCTAAGCTACAAGAAAGTCCAAGAAAGCAAACAGCAAATTGCCATTTCAGGAAAGGGACATATATAATGTACCAAACATTATTGATAAAATGAATATCTAATCTTTTAAAAAGAAAAACAACTATTTTGGGTTATCAAACCATATTCCCTCATCATGATCTTCACGCAAATAAGTTTCATCACGTATTACTTGCACATTTTGATAGTTTGTAGAAATAGGAGAAGGTTCATCAAATTCGTCGTACTCTTCTTCATCAACAACACCATCCACCCCGAGAATGCGCCTTTTACCATAAAGGACAACTGAACGGTTATTTTCCAAAGGATCTTGAATAAAGAAAACTTGTTTCGCTTGAGATGCAAGTATAAAAGGATCATCAATATGTTCTTGAACATTGAAATCAACCAAAATAAATCCCATCTCGTCAACCTTGATGCCTTTCTCACAATCAGCCCATTTACATCGAAATAAGGGCACCGAAAAATCCACATAATCAAGCTCCCATATATCAAAAATTACCCCGTAATACGATCGTGTTATGTCCACCGGTTGCTTACCCCTTCCAACATATTCTACGATGATGCAACAACAAGACTCCGCTATTCTCGCATTGTACTTTTCTTTTCTCGATCTTGGCGACTTGTGTAAAAGCGAAACCCATTGATATCGTATCCTTCATAAGAAAATAAGGTAGTCTTTGGTCCATTTGCTAACCATCTCAAATTGTCACTTACCTCGTGTGTTTTCTTTGACAACTCCGTCATTACCTTTTCTTTAAACCACTCTGCAAAACATCGATTGTGTTCACTTATTAACCAAGCTTCATGTGTATTTGGATACTGTCTTTTCAATATGGCAATGTGTTTCTCTAAATATGGATGAACCTCCGTCATGTGTTGCAAAACATACATATGTGCCTTGTCAAATAAAGCACGCTCAACGGTAATGACCTTTCTTCCCAAAGTACCCTTCCCTTCAAGCCTTCCTTCATGCCGAGATGTAGGAAGTCCAAGATATTCCACAATATTCAAATAATCTTGGCAAAATCCAAGTGTCTCAGAAGCAATTGTTGCTTCAATAATGCTGCCTTCAGGACGATATCGATTCTTCATTCGTCTCTTATAGGTTCCCATCTCTCGCTCCATCGCCCACATGCTTCTCTGAAATACCGGTCCACAAAGTTTTATCTCTCTCACTAGGTGAACAATTAAGTGAACCATAATGTCAAAGAAACTAATTGGAAAGTACATTTCAAGCTCACAAAGTACCACAACAACATCAGCTTGTAAATCATCCAAAGAATCTGGATCAATGTCTTTCGCGTTTATTGCACTAAAGAATTTACAAAGCTTTGTGATGACTTGTCTGACATGCTTAGGCAAAACAGATCGGATAGCTATAGGCAGCAGCTGGGTTAACAAAACATGGCAATCATGAGATTTCAATCCCACCAACTTCAAATCCTTCATAGAAACAAGACTATTTATGTTGGAGGAATATCCATGCGGCACCTTCACTCCCTTTAAAGATTCACACACCACCTTCTTCTCATTTTTGGACAATGTCGTGCAAGTTGGGGGTAAGTAGGTACGCTTCCCCTTCTGAATTGGATTTACCTCGGAACGACCCCTAGCAACCATGTCAAGTCTCGCTTTCACACCATCTTTAGTTTTATTAGGCATATTCAACAAAGTCCCAATAATACTATCAAATACGTTCTTTTCTACGTGCATGACGTCAATACAATGCCTAACTGACAAATGTTCCCAATAAGGTAGGTCCCAAAAGATGGACTTCTTTGTGTGATATACACCATTTGGTGGAGGTTTGTACGGTTTTCCAAAATCTGTACTGATGTTTCTAACCCGTGCGTGATACTCTTTTCCACTTAGAGCTAAAGGGGCTGACCGGTGTTCAGTTTTACCATAGAATGCCTTCTTCCTCTTGCGATATTGATGGTCCGGGTCAAGCCCTCGACGATGACACATGTACACATATTTCCCAGAGTGCTCCAACCATTCGGCCTGTGTGTCATCACCACATACAGGACACCCCTTATCGGTCTTCAGCCTATAACCCGAGAGGTTACCATACGCAGGGAAGTCATTGATAGTGCAGTACAACATAGCACGCATTTGAAATTTTGAACCGCTAGCTGCATCAAACACCTCCACTCCAACATTCCACAACATTTTCAAATCCTCTACCAAAGGTGGCTCTAGATACACGTCAATGTCATTACACAGGCTGTTTAGGACCTGATATTAACATGGTCAATAAAATGTATTTGCTCTTTGTAGTAAGCCAAGGAGGGAGATTGTAAATTATCAACATTACTGGCCAAGTACTATGTTGGGTACTTTGAGTTCCGAAGGGATTAATTCCGTCCGTGCAAAGCCCTAATCTTAAATTTCTAGGTTCACTACCAAATTCCGGGAAATCTCTATCAAATGTTCTCCACTGAGGAGCATCAGCGACATGTCGTAACTTGCCATCTTTTTTCCTCACTTTGTCATGCCATAACATATACTCTGCATCCTTCGGATTTGCAAACAAACGCTTAAACCATGGTATTATTGATAAATACCATAAGGTCTTGGCAGGCCCCCCTTTTTTACGACCTTCTTTAAGCTTATACCTCGACTTCTTGCATCGTGGGCACTCATCTAAGTCGCTGTAGTCTTTACGGTACAAAATGCAGTCACTCGGGCACGCATGGATTTTTTGATAATTCGTAGCAAGGGGACAGAGCACTTTCTTACATCGATAAGTGTTAGTGGGAAGCTCATTACCTTTCGGCAACATATCGGACAAGAGTTTCAATAAAGCAGTAAAACTCTTATCGCTCCACCCGTTCCCAGCTTTTAAGGTGTACAACTTCAACACCGCTGATAGACGGGTAAATTTAGAGCAACCCGGAAATAACGGCTTCTTTGAATCACTAACAAGCATTTGAAAAATTTCCGGACAATCAACAAAATCTTTTTCAAGATCATCCATCATCTGATCGACATTATCAGCCTCTATATTACAATCCTTATCATCACTCTGCTCATTAACCTCATTGTTATTACAATCCTCTCCAGTTACCTCAAAATCAACCATAATATTATCAACTTGTTTCTGAACATTTACGGCATTAGGACAATTACGATTGTCATTCTCTTTCTCTCCGTGCCATATCCACACAGTATAATTTGGTTTAAATCCCTTTAATATCAAATGATCTCGCATTTCACTTCCAGAATTCACCTTCTTTCGATTCTTACATGCGCTACACGGGCAGATGAGTTGTTCATCATCCCCGTGTCGTCTTTGATGTTCAACAGCTTGAGTAATAAATTCATTGAGCCTTTTAAGATATTCAAAATCACGTTTTCCATACATCCAACTTCGATCCATGCTATAATTAATTCAAACATACGTATTGTGAAATTAGTAAGAATTATTTAATAGTGTAGGAGTTTCTTTATATGAAGAAAAAAAAATGTGAGAAGAACCAGCAGCATAATTACAAGGCAAGGCAGAGGAGAAGAGAATTAAAAAAAAATGGGAAAACAGAGCAGAAGAGAAAAAAGAAAAAGAAGAGAAAAACATAGAAGGAAAGATAATAAAATAGAGAAGGTGAGAAGCAGAGATGGAGATGGAAGAGAAGCAGAGGTTAAAGAGTTCTGGGGAAGGAATACAAGGTTCAGATTTCTGTCCCTCTGGTGAAAACAAGGTTCTGGGGAAGGAATACTAAAAATTCTACGCCTAAAGAGTTAGCATGGCTTCAAAATTTTAACTGAGTATTCTCTTGTAATTGGGGTTTTTGTACAGTAGATACCTGAAAAGTACTGTGTAGCTGTGTTGATATGATACCAATGAAGCAGATAACATATAACTCAATCTTTGCCATCGTCCAACCATCGTCTTCATCAACTTTGGGTAAGTTTCCCTCAATTTTATGTTGTTCATTTTCTGATTTTATGTTGTTCACTACATCAAAATAAGTCATTAAGTTACTGAGTTCACTATGCTTTAATTATAGGACCAATATTTAGGGAATAATTTGTTGTTATTAAAAGTTCCGAAGGTGTATTTCATATTTAATTTGGTTTTTCTAGGGATTAAAAGTTCATATTCTTATTGTCATTAACAAGTTATTAAAAGTCATTAACAAGTTATTAAAAGTTCACTATCCTGATTGTCACTTTGTCAGATTCTGTTTTTCAAGGGGTTAAAATGAATTCTAGTTGATGAAAGAAGGACAATACATTTTCCATTTGTGCAGAGAATTTGGTTGATTTGAGCATTCTCAGTAAGTTATGGGTTAATTTTATGATTTCAGTAATTTTGAATAATGTTTGCAAGCTACCAAGATGAGAATTCTTTTGTTATGCACTTGTGGATAACATTTTGGTTTCCATCGAGAAATTAATCTGGAGAATTATAGAATTGGAACTTTTTGAATAAGCATGATCTCTGAGTGATTCATAAAACCGCATGCTTATAGCGACCTGCTGTTAATTAAATAATTTCACTGTTCTGAATGTATCTGTCCTCACATATGTTGAGTGTGTAGGAAAAAAAATTAATTTTTTGTTCTCCTATGACCATCTCAGAAGTGGTTTACTTGACAAACTAACTGATATACACCTAATAGAAGTGGCTTCCTGATTTGGATCAGCGTAAAGAACTCGGCTTTCCATCATGCCTTCAGAAATATAGTCTCTTGCCTTTTCTGACACTTGTTGAAGGACTCATGGTTGAGGAATATAAATTATGCCTCTTTACACTACAAACTCTTGATTTGTAGAGGTTGCTTACTTCAGCACCCAACTTAAACTAAAGATATAATTCACATCATGCTGCGACTCTTTAGAAGATGAAAATTGCCGAAGGAACACTCTTATTTTGCACCGAATTTGAAATTTTAAGTGTGTCTAATATATGCTACATTTTTTCTGCATTAGTTAATGACATCAAGTTACCAAAATGTGTTTCATACTTCCATCTTCAATGACTCATAAAGCTCCCAAATTCATATCCTTGTGTGCTATATAAAAAGTTATTATCACTACACTCATTTTCATTCTCAATCCAAACTATACTTTTAGAGGGATGGGAATGTAGAAATATTATTTGTTGGCAGGGGAAAGGCTTCTGAACTTAATATTACTTGCATTCTTTCTATAGGATGTCATGTTTTGTGCCAATGTCAAAATTATACATGGACCTGTAACCAGAGAACTTTTACTTAGTCAACCAACCACTACTCATGACAGAAAGTTGTTTCTTGTTGACCTTGGACTAGGTAATCTCGTCATTTGTATGACTGTCGATGATTTTATATTTTTACTAGTGTTTTTTTAATCTATCTAGCATTTTAAACTTGTTTCAGGGATAGTGGATGGAAAACATGTGGATCGATTACAATCAGTGTCGTGATATGTTCAGGTTAGCTCACTTATATTTATAATCCAAATACATCATTGTCTGTTATTGAATTGTGTTCTCTCTTATACAACACCACCTCAATATGAATTTAACAGGGGAACCTACATTATGCAAGTGTGCATGCCCATATTTGTAGAACCACAAGCAAAAGAAATAAATTAGAGTCACAAGCAACAGTAAGTAATGATGAGGTTTAAAGTATTCAGGCTCCGTTCGCAATTAGATGTACGGCTGGGGATTGAAGGACTCAAGTTTGTAATTAGTTACTGTGCCATGAGTGTATATTTTCCCAATATTTTTATATTTTGAGTTCAAACATTACTTTGTATTTCTTTCCTCAAGATTTGATCTTTACATTATGGATAATTGAGGCTTGATATTTATTGATTTGGCATATTCAGATGTTGTGAAATCATCAAATTGTAAGAGTTATAAAATCTTTGAGTAATATTGTTTAGGGTTAAAATGAAACAAAAATTGTTATTACAAAAGCTATGTTGAAAGAGGACGGTGAAAGACAATTAGGCAGGGGATCTGGTGGCATAAGAGCATGGTTTAGCAAGGCAAACAGCACGGTTCAACAAGGCAAAATAGCACAGTTCAACAGGTACAAAGAAGACGGTTCATACAAGCAACCGTGCTCTTGTTTTTTTTACAAAGAAGACGGTTCTAAAACTCAACCATGCTTGTGGCCTATTTTTGTAGTAGTGTTTGGCAGCAACGAAACTTGGCCAGACTTGAAGGACTACTGCAGAGGCCTGAATGTTTGATAACTCAGGTGAAGCCCTAATAATCGCCATTTACTTTGCTTCATTGAAGCCCTAATAATCTTGTCCAATCATGATTTTGGCGATTATTTAACCGTAGAGAATTGTGATCGTTACGCTAAACTAGTAATGTATTCTGTATTAATGAACCCGACTAGAACAGGGGATGTTACCAGCCTATATTTCATGATTGAACAGGGGATGTTACCAGCCTATATTTCAACTCTAAACATAATGAACCCATCCTAGATTCATACCCTTCAAACCCTTTAACAGCCTCGATCAACACATTACAAGTCGCACAAAATAAGCCCCAAAAACGACTAATACTGAAACGAACAAGGGGCAGCAAATACCCGACTTTAAACTCGATATTTTACCAACCTAAAACAAGTATTCCAATTATACTAATGGAGATGCTACTTTGTATAATTCAATAATTCATAATTCAATAACACAACAATACAATAACAATTAATTTGATGATAGTGAATTTTTAAATGAAGATACTGTAAATTGCAATTAAATATGGTCAAAAGTACCTTTGAAGTTGTTGCGGATAAAGGGCTGTGCCTTTGTATCGTTGCTTCTGCGGTGTAGACGGAAACAACCGTATAAAGAGGATGCGAGTTCGAACAAATAGGATTACCAGTGTTAAATTCGAATTGATGATTGAATTGAGTCCAACAATAGTCGGTGTAAACGGAAGCAACAAGTTTTGAGGAACTTAATCAATACTATGTCAGAGGGCGGCGTGAGGAAAGCAGGTTTTGGATTTGTCAGAGTTGAATTGTGAGGGGCGAGGTTTTGGCGGTGAAGTGAAGAAGACGAAGAAACAGCGGTATATTTTGGCGGTTGATTGAATGAACCCAGCGCTAAGGGTTTTGACTTTTTAATTATTTTTTTTAATTTTTCTATTAAAGACGGTTTTAATTAGAACCGACACAAAAACATATCGTGGCGGTTTTTAGCCCAAAAAATTATAACTTTGTATTAACTTTTAGCGTCATTCTTAACGTCGGTTGTTAATAGAACCGCCATTATTGAGCTATGGTGGCGTTTCCTATTTAGAACCGCCATAAAACACTTATATTATCACGACGGTTCTTACTTTAACCGCCACTATAGACCTCCTACATACAAAAATATTTCCTTCCCGCCAAATTATTGGGCTTTTTGTGTCGTTTCTATTAGAACCGCCACGATAACTGCGTCGTGATAGGGGTTTTTTCTACTAGTGGCAAGTAGTGAAATGTTATTACTATTGTTTCATTAATAAGAATAAAATATTAATAGCGGAAGTAGCGAATTTGTCTCAAGATTTATTTCATCGTAATTTTAGGATATGTTATAAAAAATATATTAATGATAAATTTCTGAGTTATGCAACTTTAAGTAATTTTATTTAATGAAAAAAAATTAATGGTAAATAGAGGTAGCCTGGGCGAAATCGGGCAATAATACTAGTCTATTTAAATAATAATTACCCTTTTATTCTCATTTCCCATTTATTTTTATGCGTAAATTTAGAACCGTTAGATATTGCCAAAATGCGATCTGGACCATTATAGGAACTTGCTCTCCATTTCTTTTTAGGAAATGGAGAGAAATTGGACTCTTGTGGAGGTAAAAGTGGCACATGATTTTCAGGGCCGACCCGAATGGATGTACAACTCGCGCGGGCGCACATGGCCCCCAAATTTTGGGGGCCATCTCTATTGCAAGAAGAAGTTAAAAGTTTTAACGTTGTACACACAACCATAATGCATGTACATGAATCAGGGTGTTTGGTTCACCGAATAAAGGTATGAGGTATGGGTTTGGAATGAACCAAATCCATACCATGTGTTTCTTTGACAAAAATGAAGGTTTTGTTGGGCCCTAAATTATCCTGCCTGATCAGGTATAGCCCAGGTAACAGCCAAGGACAACTTCCAGGCAAAAGATATCTAAAATCAGGCATTACTTCAACACGGATAGGCACCAAGCGGAGTTGATAGAAGACAAAGTGAAAGATAACCAAAGAAATTAAAAGGAAAAGCACCAGGCTACTGCAGGCAACAAACAGCGCTTTTATATATGTTCCCTACAAAAAAGGAAGACCAATTCCAGAAAGCAAAGATATAGGGAGCAGTCAAAGCAACGGCTAAGAAAGAAGCAACCATCTCCGGGTAAATAGGGCACACTCCCTATTTACCAGGAAAACCTAAACGGCACAAAGACAATTGGAAGCAACCACCTATAAATAGGAAGGAAGAGAAGACAAGAAGGATTATCTGAAAGACCATCACTTTTACTCATATTCTTTGTATTCTTAAGCAATATATTCGCATCACGCCCGATATAACAATACTCACAGGCTATTCAATCATAGTAACAATCACTCCTGGCTTGGTGCCCGTGGTTTTTTCCCTTATTCCCAGGGTTTTTCCACGTATAAATCCTTGTGTCATTATTTATTAGTTTGTTTTACATTTAATTATACCAATCAGGCAAGTTATTCGAGTTAGATCACCCTACATATAAATCCCTGGCAGGACGCTCTAGATCAATAAAAATCCTGCCAAAACAATTGGCGCCCACCGTGGGACATCTAACTCAAAAATAATCAAAAGCCCACCATCAAATACCACAAAAAACTAAGAAAAAATGGCAGGAGATAGCATTGAGCAACAATTAGTCATGTCTGCAAACAACAGTTGTTGGAGATGGAACAACTGAAACAAAAAATGATCCAGTTGCCAAGTCAAGTGGCAAAATTGAAAGAATCGAAATCCACCTAAAGATACAAATGGGAGAAAAAGCTTCAGGATCAAAATTGAAAGTCCACCTGCACACCATTCTCCTCCATCATAAGGAACATTGACTTCTCCAATATTGGTACTCCAACTCCATCAAAATCCAAAGCAGGAGAAGAAATGGACTCAGGAGAACTCCAAAATCAAGAACTCCAAGATCAGACTAACACGGCCATTATGATGGCTATGCTCCAGGAAATCCAAAAACTTCACGAGAGATTTGAAAAGATCCCAGGAGTTCCTACCCCAATTGAAGAAGCAAATCCAGAAAGCTATGCCGATTCACCCTTCGTGGATGAAATAGCAAAGATAGACCTGCCAAAGAAATTTGTGATTCCCTCAATGAGAATCTATGATGGAACCACTGATCCACAAAACCATGTTGCCTATTACAAGCAAAGGATGCTTTGGCAAAGATCAATTCCCGTAAACTACGTCAAGTATGCATGTGTAAGGGATTTGAAACAACTCTGAATGGACCTGCCTTGCAATGGTACATAAACCTGCCAAATGGAAGCATCAAGTCCTTTGCTGACCTGGTCAATTCTTTCAATCATCAGTTTGCCAGCAGCAGGGAACTAGAAAAGAGATCCAAGTGACTGTACAGGTTAAACGAAGCCTGGAGAATCCATCAGATCATACATGACAAGATTCAACAAAGAAAAAGTCTCAATCCCCAAATGTGATGTTGGAACAGCCGTTGAAGCTTTCGTGCAAGGGCTACCCCGGACAAAGGACTTCTACGATGAAATGACCATGAAGCCCTGTCATACCTTTGAAGATGTCCAAGCATTAGCCATAGGCTATATCAGGCGGAGGAAGACAAAGGCTACAAGGCGATAATATCGACAACAACTCGGGATATGACAAAACCAACAGAAAAGCTTTAACAACAAAGGAAGCGGTTCCAGGCCATCTCCCTACACAAGACCCGACGGATCGAAGTCAACTATACACATGAACAACGAGGTAACTCCTATACTTATCCTCCTGTCCAGGAATATAACTTCTCTGTTGACATTGCAGGATTAATCAAAAGGCTTGACCATATGGGAGACATTGTCAAGTGGCCAAAGAAGTCAGACAACCCCAACTCAAGAAAGGACACCACCAGGTGGTGTGAATTTCACATGGACATAGGTCACACAACAGAAGAATGCCTGGGATTACGGAGACAAGTGGCTTACCTGCTAAAGAAAGGATACCTGAAAGACTTGATGCAAACAAAGAACAGGGAAGATGACGGAACAAGAAGAAACACAGAAAGGCAACAGCGTGACCTACCCCCTGCACCACCCATTTATGAAGTCAAATTCATCAATGGAGGATCGGAAATTTGTGGCCTGACCAGTTCAACTGCTAAGAAAATTGCCAGGGAGTCAAAAATGAAATCTCCTTTTAAATCTATCAATTTACCTCAAATTACTTTTGACGACACTGATATGCAGGGCATTCCAGACCTCCACCATGACACTGGTAATCACCATGCAAATAGGGACCGCACGTGTCATGAGAATCCTGGTAGATGGAGGCGTTCAAGAAACCCGATCATGCTTGATGTCCTTAAAGCAATGAAGATTGATGAAAGCCAAATCATAAAGAAGTCTAATGTCCTAGTAGGATTCAGTGGAGAAACAAGAAACACACTGGGACAAATACACCTGCCCACATATGTGGAAGGAGTATCTTCATATGAAAGATTTGGAGTCCTGGACTGCCTGTCATCCTATAATGCCATATTGGGAAGACCATGGATCCACAACGTAAGAGCCATACCCTCCACCTATCACCAATGCATCAAAATACCAACGAGAATGGGAGTAGCAACCATTAAAGGTGAACAAAAATCTGCCCAGGAATGTTATACTTGAGTCACCGAAGCCTTCCAAGACAGGTAAGTCCCTCGCCTAGCAATTACGAAGTACCACTGTCAGACAACTCATGTGGCGAAAACCAAAATGGAAACCGATCAAGTAATTTTAGACCACGAGTACCCTGACAGTACATACTGGTAGGATCGATGTCCCCGATCATATCGGGCCAGAATTAGTAAATTTTCTTAGAGGTAAATCTTCATGTTTTGCCTGGTCACATTTTGATATGACCGGAATAGATGCCAATATTATTACACATAAACTAAATGTTGATGAGTCTTATAAGCCTCCCCAAAGAAAAGAAGAAAGTTTGCCGCTGAAAGACATGCTATCATTAATGAAGAAGTAGACAAACTATTGGACATGGGGATGATAAGAGAAGTCATGTACCCTAGCTGGCTAGCCAACGTAGTGGTGGTTCAAAAGAAGAATGGCAAGTGGAGAGTTTGTGTAGATTACACAGACCTCAATAAAGCCTGTCCAAAAGACCCATTTCCACTCCCACACATAGACGCAATGGTGGATGCTACAAAGAGACACGAACTCCCGACATTCATGGATGCCTCAAGTGGATTCAACCAAATCAAGATGCACCCATCTGATCAGAACATACTTTGCATTTATCACGGAAAGGGGCATATCTTGCTACACAAAGAATGCCCTTTGGCCTGAAAAATGCAGGGGCCTACCAACGCCTGGTCAATACAATGTTTAAAGACCAAATAGGGGACACCATGGAAGTCTATATTGATGACATGGTAGTTAAATCAAAGAAAGTCAAGATCATGTCGGGGACTTGGAAATGTACCTTTAAAATCCTAGAAGATTTCAATATGAAACTCAACCCATCCAAATGCCATTTCGGGGTATCCTCAGGAAAATTCCTGGGGTACATGGTGACCAAAAGAGGAATAGAAGCTAGCCCAGAACAAATAAGAGCCATACTAGAACTGAATCCCCAAGTCGACCAAAGATATTCAAAAACCGACAGACGAGTTGCGACCCTGAATAGATTCATTTCCGGATCATCGCAAGATGCAAGGCATTCTATGACCTACTCAGGAAGAACAAAACATTCAAATGGTTGCCTGAACACGAGTCACCTTCCAGAGCTCAAAACATACCCGACTACACCTCCGCTACTTGCCAAACCGACAAAGGAGAACCCCGACGCCTACCTATCTCACACGAAAACAAAGAGTAAGTGGAGTCCTGACCAAAGAAATTGATGGCCAACAACATCCAGTCTACTATGTAAGTAAAAGTCTCCTAGATGCAGAAACCAGGTATGGCCTACTTGAAAAATATGTACTTGCTTTAGTAATGTCCTGCACTAAACTTCGACCTTATTTTGAAAGCCACCCAATCGTTGTAAGAACCAACTTGCCTATCAAATCTGTCCGAGAAAGCCCGAGTTATCGAGCGAGAATGGCAAAATGGTCAAGACAAATCAAGACCTATGATATAACCTTTGAACCCGGACGGCAATTAAATCTCGGGCATTAGCAGACTTCGTGGCTGAATTCAGTCCTACCCTAGAACCAGACCTCATAAAAGAGGTCAATCTTCTTGACACCCAAAAAATGTAGACCAGAATGGACTCTCCATGTAGATGGGGCAACAAATATGAAAGGCACTGGCCTAGGATTAGTCCTAAAATCACCACAGGGAGACCCGATTGCACAGCTATTAGTTGTGAGTTCAAAGCCACGAATAATGAGGTCAATATGAAGCCCCGATTGCTGGATTAAAGGTATGTATAGAACTCGGTGTAGCAAACCTCAAGGTAAAACTCGACTCTCTTTAATTTCCAATCAAGTTAAAGGAGTATATGCTGCAAAAGATTCAAAGATGATACTCTATTTGGAATATGTCAAAAACCTTTGCAAAAAATTCAGAACCTTTGACATTGACCAAATACCAAGGGACCTAAATACCCAGGCGGATGCCCTAGCCAGCCTGGGATCAAATTTCACCTGCTTTGTGTTTGACAAAATACCCATCGTCCACCTGCTGGAACCAACCATAGAAAGGCCTGAACAAATTTGCCCTATCCAGGAAGATACAAATTCCTGGACTAAACCTTACTATGATTGGTTCCTACAGGGGATACTCCCTACAAATAAAAACGAAGCAAGGGCCCTGAAAATCAAAGCATCCACTTATACCATTATAAATAACACCTTGTTTAAAAAGTCTCAGGCTGGACCTTACTTACGTTGCCTGGAACCAAATGAAGCCAGCCAGGTCATAGAAGACATACATAATGGATACTGCGGAAATCATAAAGGTGGAAGGAGCCTGGCAAGCAAAATTCTCGGACAGCTACTTCGGCCAACCCGAGAGCCGATCGCATAGCATACACTCAAAATGTGAAGCTTGTCAAATCCATTCCCCTTATATCCATCAACCATCAGAACTACTACATTCCATCTCGGCCCCCTGGCCATTTATGAAATGGGGCATGGACATAGTAGGAAGCTACCTCGGGCGCCCGGACGAAAGTCTTCATGCTAGCAATGACCGACTACTTTTCCAAATGGATAGAGGCGACTCTTACAGTGCAAGTCAAAGAAAAAGATGTCATATCATTTATCAAAAGGAACATCATATGCAGATATGGAATACCTTCGAAATAGTCTCGTGATAATGGAACACAATTTGTGGGAAAAAGAACAAATAATTTCTCATGCACAATGGAATATCAATCTAGTCACATCTACACCAGGCTACCCTAAAGCCAACGGCCAAGCGAAATCAAGCAACAAAGTAGTAATCGGTTGCAAGAAAAAGCTCAAAAGAAGAAAAGGAAGATGGGCGGAAGAGCTCCCCTAGTCCTATGGGCGACAGACCACACCCAAAACAAATGACCACAAAGCCAAACACCATATTCCCTGGTCTATGGCTACGAAGCGATAATACCAGCAGAAATTCATGCGCCAACTACCGTAAGCGGCAACACAATAGAAGAGAACATGCCCCTATTACAAGATAACCTACTCTTAACGGAAGAACCGAGTGATGCAAACAAAGTCGGGATAGCCGCCTACCAACAGCGAGCCGAAGTTACAACAAGAATGTCAACATCAGAGTATTCAAAGAAGGAGACCTGGTACTAAGGAAAGTTTTCCCCAACACCAGAGAAAAGAACGCAAGCAAACTAGCCCCTACATGGGAAGGCCCGTACTTAATTGATTCAATAGTGGGACAAGGAGCTTACAGGCTACAAACTTTGGAAGGAGAAATGATCCCAGATCTTGGAACATTTCCCACTTAAAACTATTTCATATTTGAGAAGCAGGTAAAATCACCCACCCTATATACATGTGCTAAATTCCATACCGCTTATGTGCTAAGTTACCACTTAAAACTATTTCATACCTGCTATGTGCTAAGTTGCTTACATGTTATTTTTAATTTTATCCAAAACTTTATTTCAAATCCTGAAAACTTGTTTTACGCCTTCTTTTCACTTATTATATGTTACACTTTAGGCTTAAACAAATGTTCGGATTGAGGCCACTCCACCCAACCCGAACAAAGATTTCTAAAAATGCTCTAATTTGGCACCGCCGCCTAACCCGAAAAATAAACTGAGCTCAGTACATAAAAAGACAAGTACAAAGGTGGAATAGACCATAGTACTTGTCAAAAAAGCCCTCCTGACAGGCTGAGGGCCATAAGCCCTCCTGACCGGCAACCACCCTCATTCTTATAAGCCCTCCTGACAGGCAGATAAAGTCACCATTTCCTATAAACACGGAATGAGGGCCATAAGCCCTCCCGACAGCATTACTCTAACAAAAATATCACATGAATATACAGTACAAATCCCGGTCAAAAAAAAAGAAGAAAATCAAGGAAAGGATATATATATTAAAACCTACCCAGGAATACACCCCTCCCAGGCAGGAAGAACACACCGTTTATCCAGGCAAAACCAACAAAAACCAAAACAAATCCTAAATTATTTGTTCAGGGAACATCCCCCCCTGAATAGGCCAAAACAACACAAAATCCCACAAACAGAAAAAATCAAACTAGCCCACCTTGGACACAGTAGCAGAACCAATCCCCTCATCAGCAGCCTCCTCTTCTTCATCTCCTTCACCATCACTGTTTTTCTCTTTGGATGGAGGAGAGTCCACCTCCTCGTCAAAGATGCAACTTACAAAGCTCGGGATAAGTGATATTGAGATCACCAATTCCCGATCGGGATTCCAAAAGGCCTCGACTTGGCAAAGAGGCTCTTTCATAGCATCCACACGACCCTTGCCAAAGAAATACAATGCAAAGATCTTTATACCTGGCCTGAACCTCATCCCTCTCTACAGCCAACTCCTCATTTACCTTTAATCGCTCCCGCATAGCCTGTTTTTCACCTTCAATTCTTCCCCGGGCAATATCAAACTTAGCCTCAAGAGCTTTCAAGGCATCCCGAGCGATTTCAGCAGCAGACTCCACCAAAGAACCGAGCCTTCCCCGCCTCATTATCCTCCTTCAACGAATGATTCTCACCTTGGACACCTCCAAATCGCTTTAAACTTGTCAAAGATCTTTCTTCAAGATTTGTACCTCCAAATCCAAGGCATTTTTTAGACCATGGACCGATTCCAGTTGACAGAACTCCTCAAAGACATCATTAACATTCTAAAACAAAAGAAAATGCCCATCTAAGCCACAAAAAAGAAAACACACACAAAAACCCACAACAAACAAAGACAAAAAATATATACCTCCCGAAGCATGGTAACCAGGTTGGCAAAGATAATCCCGGAACGATACATAGCGGCCAAAGCACGAGCGAAAGCTTCCTCTGCCCGGTACTTGAAATAAGGATCATCAACCACACAAAAGCCCGAGCCTGAATTTGATCCTTAGCAAACTGGACCTCATCCATACGAGCCCCGACTCCCCTGACCTCATGAACTCCTCCCAAAGACTCATCCACTCTCTTCCTCTTCTCAGACGATCACTTTCATCCACAATCTTTTCAGCGACACCAACCGAGCCCCCGCACGATTCCCGAATTTGAACAAAGACTATCACTCCCCGTTGCCTCACTACTCTTTGACTTCTCCCCTGTAATTTGAGAAACCCCTGTCTTCACCAAAGACAGACCAAAACTAGCAATTCTGGCAGAAGCCCCGGTAGCCGCACGACGAGTTTCTAAATCAAAGAATATAAGCATGAATCCAATACAGGAAATAGAATGACAAAACAAGCAAAAGAACTTACTCCCTGACGAAGATGCCCCTGGAACCTTAGTGCTCTTCACAGGCTTATAAGTGCTCAACTTAGCCTTCTTAAAACGAGGCATAGCACTTGCCCCCATGGCAGCCAAGCCCTCTCCCTGTTCGAGCAACGCCATAAACGCCGCTATCCGGTCACCACCCTCAAAGATCGGGATCATTCACCCAGTCATTTACTAAAAGAAAGCACGGGCAAAGTAAGTAAACTCTCCAAAAATATTATTACCAAACCAAAAAATAATGCAGAAAGAAAGATTACCTCCTTCAACAATGGGTAATTAAGATAGTCCAGTCGGGGGCAATTGAGTCGGCCTTGATAAACATATAAGTTTGAGCCCGACCTTTATCATCCCCCCGAATCAAAATTGGTGATCAGGTGAGCCATCTTTGACCTGACTCGAAAATTAAACCTCCCAGTAGAATGACTCTTCAGGTGATAGACGTTCTTAAAATCATCCAGGGTAATAACCAACTTATGCTTAGAGCATAAATGCTCAATAGAATGGACAATCTTCCAAACCATTGGCATGAGTTGAAACGGAGGAACCCTAATAGCCCTAATCACCTCAGCCATAAAAGGAGAAAGGGGAAGTTGACCACCACCCCTGAAAGCCCACTCAAAAATACAGAACCAACCCGGGCTACTCCAATTAGCCCTGATAGGACCATTCTCGGAATCCAAACTTCACCCCATGAGGAATGAGACCCCCGCCTTTATATAATGCTCAAAAGCGGGTTTCAATTGATTAGCCTCATGGAAAGAGATCGCCAAAGCCTTATTAGGAGAATACTCAACCCCCTTATAAGACATAGACAGAATCTCTGGAGGAGGAACAACCTCCACCACATCATCCTCGGGGATGACATCGGGACCCCCTCAACCTCGGAGAAACCATTTCAACTTCAACAGAACTTTTTCAACCTCGGCGAGCTTTTGAAGTCATTGTCTTTCTCCCCGCCACCAGCCATATATTATTTTTCTGGGAAATGAATTTTTTACAAAGAGAGAATTTTTTAGAAAGAGAAAGAAGAAAATTAGAGATTGGAATGTGAAGACATACACGGAATAAGCAGGATATTTATAGCCGCAAAACTATAACGGCTAGGAAAGCAAGTGGTTAAGATCAATCATGACTCTCCTAGGGTTTTGTGAACCTACCCTATTTATGGTAAGTAACCGTTACAAGAAGTTGAATCAAACACAAATTCTGAATCCGATAGAAAGTCCCTGCACAAATCACTTGCCTGGCCCAAATTTTTATCTCCTCATTCCTGGCCGGACCCAATAAAGGAATAAGCGGATAAGGGGCAATTGTTGGGCCCTAAATTATCCCGCCGATCGGTATAGCCTGGTAATGACCAAGGACAACTTCCAGGAAAAGATATCTAAAATCGGGCATTACTTCAACACGGATAGGCACCAAGCAGAGTTGATAGAAGACAAAGGCGAAAGATAACCAAAGAAACGAAAAGGAAAAGCACCAGGCTACTGCAGGCAACAAACAGCGCTTTTATATATGTTCCCTACAAAAAAGGAAGACCAATTCCAGAAAGCAAAGATATAGGGAGCAGTCAAAGCAACGGCTAAGAAAGAAGCAACCATCTCCGGGTAAATAGGGCACACTCCCTATTTACCAGAAAACCTAAACTAAGACAAAGACAATTGGAAGCAACCACCTATAAATAGGAAGGAAGAGAAGACAAGAAGGATTATCTGAAAGACCATCACTTTTACTCATATTCTTTGTATTCTTAAGCAATATATTCGCCTGTCACGCCTGATATAACAATACTCTGTCAGGCTATCCAGAATCATAGTAACAATCACTCCTGGCTTGGTGCCCGTGGTTTTTTCCCTTATTCTCAGGGTTTTTCCACGTATAAATCCTTGTGTCATTATTTATTAGTTTGTTTTACATTTAATTATACCAATCAGGCAAGTTATTCGAGTTAGATCACCCTACATATAAATCCCTGGCAGGACGCTCTAGATCAATAAAAATCCTGCCAAAACAGGTTTCATACTCATACCTCAAACCCCATGAGGTATGGGTTTCTCATATCCAGGGAGAGGGGTGGGTATGAGATTCATACGCATGGTATCAAATTAGAAATACTGAAAAGTGATAAAAACACAATTGTAAATTTTTTTTATATATTTATTTGATTAAATTTTCTCTACATGATTTAATAATATAAAAATTATTATTTTTTAATATTGTATTTTGAAGATTTTTTAGCTTTGATTGATTTCTAACCCCATACTCCCAAAATTGAACCAAACACAAGGTATGAGGTATTAAGTTCCAACCTGATATCACCCAGATATGATTCCTGATTCCAAACTCATACCCACGCGTGAACCAAACACCCCCTCAGTGGCAATTGAACTAAGCTATGCTGAATGGCTGGATGCAGCGTTAATCCGCGTTCGACTCCCCATTTAAGGCATTTTTGTTAATTTTCTAGCTATAGGGCCCACAGCTGTTTACTTTTTATCCATTGCATTTATCTTTGACTTCAAGTGGGTATTTGATTTATTTCTTTGTCTAATGAATTCTAATTGTTGATGCTTTTTTTTCTCTTTCCCTAAAAGTGTTGGCTTAATTTTCTTACTACATAAATTCTTTTTTTTTGTAATATTTCGTTTAAAGCAATTAAACAACAATACCTTTATTAGTTTATTATTATATGAATTTAAGGTCGGCAATTAAATAAGGTCTTCCAAATATCTGTGACAAATTGAACTAAGATGGACTCGAGTCTAGGGTTCCTAGGGTTTCCGTCTAAAAATCTTAGGGTTCATCCTCTCGATCGAGGCTCTTTCCCACGATCAGTGATCGTGTGAGAGGTCTTTCCACTTTGTTTTCTCTTGTAGGTTTGTTTTCTATGCAGGTACAAAGGATGAGTTCTTCACGCGAGGTAAATCGAAAAGACAAAGGGCCGATTTCTTTCGACAAAGAAGATGGGCATGAGGTGTTTGTATGGGAGGAAGAGGCGAGTTCGATTGATGATAGCAAGATTCTGGTAGGGAAGTTATGGACATCGAGGGCTCTAAATGTGCGCGCAGCCATAGATACTATGGTTCGATTATGGAATCCCTCAAAATCGATTCTGGGCAACGTGGTGGATGCGAAGGAGAAGACCTTCGTCTTTCGCTTCGAAGGGGAAAGGGATAAAGCACGAGTTCTCGAAGGACAACCTTGGCACTTTGAGAAGTTTGTATGGTGTTTCAACGAACCAAACCGCTCTGGTAAGCTCACTGATGTCCCTCTATTCCATTTCCCTATTTGGGCTAGAGTCTACGACCTTCCTATATCGGGGAGGACGAGCCAGGTCAATTTACGAAGAATTGGGGCTACTTTGGGTACGTTTATCGAGACTGACCAGGGACAATACAACGAGCTCGGTAGGGCAGTTCGTATTCGAGTCATTCATGATGTTCGAAAAGCTCTTAAAGCTACGATCCCAATTATGATTAAGGAAGGCAGGGTGGTGAATTTTGATGTGAAATATGAAAGATTGCCTATTTTTTGTTATGGGTGTGGTGTTATGGGACATGGGGAGAAGGATTGCGAACAGGGACCGTACGAGGAGGATGAGCTCCCCTTTGGGGAATGGCTTAGGGCTTCTCCTTGGAAGGTTACGAAAACGAAAGCTGCTGATGGAGGTGGTAAGGCGAAGAGGAATTTGAATGGGTTATTCGATGATGAGAAAAAGCGGGATGAGGAAAAGGATATTAGCTTGATGATTGAGCGCTTGCAATCGATAGCTATTGATCTTAAACTGAAGAAAGCTCGAAAGCCTAATAGAGGAGAGGAGAAGGAAGTGGGGAATGAAGAGTCTGGACAGGAGCAGCTTGGGCGGCAGTGTGTGGTGATAGGCGAGGAGGAGAGTGCGGGAAGTGGAAGCAAGGGAGATCCTGTTGAAGTTTGTGAGCTGGTGGAGGGTCGTTGTTCTGAGGAGACTTGGAAGGCAGGGGGGAGTGAGGAAGCGGAAACAGGGAGCACGGTGTCGGGGATTGGTGTGAGTGGATTGGATGGGGGGTCAAAGGCTGATGGGTCTAAACTATCGGTAGGGGGGTAAAAGGCGAGAATGGAAGAAGTTGGCTAGGGAGGGAGATAGACAACAGACTGGGGATATGGGTGCGTTAAGTGGAGCGAAGAGGGGAAAGGGAGAGGAGGTGGACTATGGAGGCGAGAAGCGGATGAGGACTCTTGCAGACGGGGGCGTCTTAGTACCTGAGGCGGAGGTTGAGGGAGCTCAACCCCGCCAGGACCAATGAATCTCCTAAGTCTTAACTGTCGGGGCCTTAGAAACCCCGACACGGTGAATGCCCTGCGTACTTTGGTACGGAGGGAAGCCCCGGCCATGATGTTTTTATGCGAGACAAAACTTTGTGGCCGTGATATGCGGAGGGTGAGAGAGAAATTGGAGGGATATCATGGGATTGAGGTGGATAGTATGGGACGGTCGGGGGGTATTGCATTCTTATGGAAGAAGGAGGTGGACTATAGGTTTGTTTCGGCGTCGGTTCATCATATGGATTTCCATATACGGGAGGGGGAGAAGGAGTGGCGAATCACGGGCTTCTATGGTTGGCCTGCTGTATCAGACCGTCATCTCTCATGGGAGCTTTTACGTCTTCTTCATGGTCAATCTTCTTTACCATGGGTTTGCGTGGGGGACTTCAATGAGATACTGTTTTCTACTGAAATGAAGGGGGGGAGCCGGGCTCAATGGCAAATGAACAATTTCCAAGCGACAGTTGACGACTGTGAGCTGAGAGACGTACCGTGGGAGGGATATGCCTTTACTTTTGATAATGGGCAAGCCGGCACAGATAACCGTCAATGCCGTCTAGACCGGGCTCTTTGTTCTCATTCTTGGCAGGATCTTTTCCCGTATGCGAAGCTGCTTAACCTTGATAGAGAATGGTCTGACCATGCACCACTCAAACTGGTTTTTGACAGACGTGAAATTGGCAGTAAAACGAGAGCTAGGTTCCGTTTTGAACAAATTTGGGTGGGGGAAGAGGGGTGTGAGGAGGCCGTAATCCGTGGGGTGGAGCGGGGAAATGGGGACTTAGTGAAGGCTTTGCGTGGTTGCACTCGGGAATTACGAGCATGGAAGAAGATCGGCATTGGTAAGATTAATCGGTCCTTAGAAGTTAAACGTAAACAATTAGCCCGTTTAAATGAAGGTGACCGCACGGAGGAGGCTGTTAAGCGAAGGAGGAAATTAATTGCGGAAATAGCTGGTCTTTATAAGCAGGAAGAACAGTACTGGAGACAGCGATCACGGGCTCTATGGTTACGGGATGGGGATCGAAATACAAAGTTTTTTCATAATAAAGCAGGGGAGAGGAAAAGAAAGAACTTTATTGGTATGTTGATAGATGATGAAGGGCGAGAACGGGCTGGAAAAGAGGAGGTCTCACAAGTTGCTATTTCGTATTTTCAGGACTTATTTTCGTCCGCCGAGCCCACTGATTTCGATGAGGTGCTTCTCGGTCTTGAGGGGCAGGTCACAGCTGATATGAATCGTGGTTTGCGTGCGGAATATAGCGAAGCTGAGATTGTGGAGGCTCTTAACCAAATGCATCCTCTGAAAGCACCCGATCCCGACGGTATGAATGGCCTTTTTTATCAATCTTATTGGCAATTTATTGGTCCTAATGTGGTGTCTATGGTCCTCGGCATATTGCGTGGTGAGATATCCCCGAGTAGTTTGAACAAAACCAATATTGTCCTAATCCCGAAGAAGAAGGCGCCTGATAAAATCCGTGATTTTAGACCGATAAGCTTGTGCAACGTGGCGTATAAACTGGTATCCAAAGTTCTTGCTAACCGTCTAAAAGTGTTCCTTGGGGATATTATATCAGAAAATCAAAGCGCCTTTACTCCGGGCCGATTGATTTCTGATAATATTCTGACTGCGTTTGAATTATTTCATCACATGAAGAATAGTAAACAGAGAGAGGGATACATGGCGATTAAGCTTGATATGGCCAAGGCTTATGATAGAGTGGAGTGGGTATTTTTACGCCGAGTGTTGTACACCATGGGTTTCGACCAAGGGTGGATTGATCGGGTTATGGAGTGTGTATCGACGGTGACGTTCTCAGTTCTCATCAATGGTTCCCCATCTGAAGAATTTCGTCCGGCTAGGGGACTGCGTCAAGGGGATCCTCTGTCTCCGTATCTCTTTCTGTTATGCGCTGAAGCTTTGTCTAATATGATCAGGAGGGCTGTGGAGGATAATGTGCTGCGTGGGATCCGTATTGCTAGTTCGGCCCCTACCATCTCTCATCTACTCTTCGCGGATGATAGTATATTTTTTACACGAGCTACAGTGGAGGATGCTTCGGTAGTAAACGATATTTTGCGAAAGTATGAGCGAGCGTCGGGTCAACTTGTGAGTCTCGACAAGACCACGGTGTCCTTTAGCCGTAGGGTTGATAGGGGGAGGCGTGATCTTATAGCGACGAGGCTGGGTGTGGTACAAGTCGAGGAGCAAGCTCGGTATTTGGGCTTACCTACGGTGATTGGTCGGTCTAAAAAAGTTATAACGGATATTATCCGGGATAAACTTTGCAAACGTCTACAAGGGTGGCGCGGGAAGATGATGTCTAGGGCTGGTAAGGAGATTCTCATAAAGGCTGTGGCCAATTCGCTCCCTACCTATGTGATGAGTGTGTTCAAAATTCCCGTAAACTTTTGTGATGAATTGAGATCGATTCTTGCCCGTTTCTGGTGGGGACACGATGAGAACAAACGGGGTATCCATTGGGTTGCTTGGAGGAAATTAGCGCGGCCTAAGTGTGTTGGTGGCATGGGATTCCGAGACTTTCAGCTGTTTAACCTCGCTTTACTTGGTAAACAGGCTTGGCGGCTTATAACTAACCCGGATAGCCTTTGGACCCGTCTGATAAAGGCTAAGTATTTCCCGACTGGGGATTTTATGACAGCTGAGCTTGGACACAATCCTAGCTATACGTGGCGTGGTATTCTCGAATCACGAGTAGTTATGGAACAGGGACTTCGACGGCGAGTTGGAGATGGGATGGACACGAATGTATGGGGTCACGCGTGGATTCCAAGCTCACATACTGGACGTGTTATTTCGCCATGTGGACCGGGGAATGAGGTGATGAAGGTCGCGGATTTATTGATGCCGAATGGTTATGAGTGGGATGAGGGGAAGCTGACCCATTTCTTTCTGGACTTTGAGCGAGAACGTATACGGGATATCCGGATTAGCCCCAATAGACCGCGTGATATCTGGTATTGGGGGCTGGAACGTGACGGGCTGTATACGGTGCGGAGTGCATATAAGATGCTGGCTGGTGAAGTAGGGGACTTGACGGATAGTTCGGATGGAAATAGATTGAAGCGGCTCTGGAATAGACTTTGGAGTTTTTCGATTTGGCCTCGCGTGAAGCTCTTCTTTTGGCAGCTGTGTAGCGAAGCATTAGCTACGAGGGCAAATATTGTGTCGCGAATCGGAGGTGAGTCTTCTTTCTGTCCTTTTTGTCAGTTTTCTATTGAATCAAGTTTACATTTATTCCGGGATTGTGGGGTGGCTCGATGGGTTTGGGATGGGTTGGGAATAGAGGTGGTCACGGAAAAACAAGGGGGCGATGTGAAGGAGTGGGTGTAAGCTTGCTGGCAAGAGTTGTGCGTGACGGAGAGTGTCAAACTAATGGTTGGATGTTGGGCTATTTGGGAACACCGAAACAAAGTCATCTTCGACAATGTTGAGGTTGAACCGGAGCTGGTGATTAGGAGGGCTAGGGACGTTTTGCTGGAGGGGGTGGGGGACAGTGAGGGAGTGGGAGTGAGGGCTGTAGTGGGGAGGCCGAGAGAGGGGGAGGAGGAGGATGGTGGGTGGAAAGTACCAAGACACGGCTTTGCCAAGCTTAATGTCGATGCTGGAGTGAAGGAAGGTGAAGGGGTGCATACAAGAGTGGTGTGTCGGGATTGTAATGGGGTCGTGATGTGGGGTGTGGCTGTGGGTAGAGAACAACAATGGGAGGTTCCCATGGCGGAAGCGTGTGCTATTTTGGATGGAATGGAGGAGGCCGTGAGGTGAGGGATACAACACGTTGAAGTAGAGAGTGATTGCTTGCAAGTCATCGAAGCTCTTAAGGAACGAAAGACGGGACGAAGTGGATTCGCTTTGATCATCGAAGACATCCTCGAGTGTAGTTCCAAGTTTCAGTCGGTCATTTGGCTACATGTTTCTCGTACTAATAATTGTGTAGCTCATGCTTTAGCTCATTGCTTCCCTCGTGTTATGGGTAAAGTTGTATGGGATGATGGTTTACCATCGTCTGCAAACTCTGCTGTTCGTTTTGATAAATTAGTAATTGAGTAAGGCCCTCGGGCTGTTGATTTCAAAAAAAAAAATATATGTGACAAATTGGGCCCCGTTTTACAATCTCGCACAGAGCCGCCAAAACCCCAGAGACGGCCCTGATGATTTTGGTATGACTCACATCTATTCCGGTTTACTATATACTTTCGCATTAGGTCGGGTCATTATGATTTCGGCTAATTTTGAATGATCTTTTGTTGGGTTATTTTGGATTTGAGTAATTGCGGATTAGGTCATTTGTGAATATCAGTTATTTTGTCTCGGTTTACTTTCGGGTTAATGTTTAGTATGTTACACACTTTATTAGTAATATTTTTACTAAGAAATACGGAGTACTATTTTGCAAAATTAATTATTTACTCTTTAATAGGGATTGTTGTATCAAATGAACTTTTACTTTGATGTATATTGTCTCTGTTCCGTTGAGTTCTTTACGTTTACTTTTTGCACAAATTTTAAGAAAGTCCAAATAAGTGCGGTATCTAATGTTTGCATATGTTGGATTACCAAATTAACAACTTTAATGTCACAATCACTAAAGAGAAGTAATAATAGGGAAAATTTAGGTCATTTAGTAGATTAAAGGATGTTCATATAAGGAAACGTAAACAAAGAAATGGAACGATCCAAAACGGAATACAAAAAGAACTCAATTGAACGGATGAAGTATATTAATAATATTAATATGACTTAGTACTTGCCATTTCGGATCATTTTGTCTCACTTCAAGTCATTTCAAATCAAGTCAATTACAGGTCGGGTCGTTTTTTGTCGGCTCAACATTGTTATTTGGGTCAATAAAGCTTTGGGTCTAGCCTGGGTTAGGTCAATCTGATTTTGGGTCATATTCGGGTAAGCAAGTTCAGCTCACTCTCGAGTATGGGTCAGTTTTGCAAGGTTGGGGAGGGACGGTCTTGATTAATTTTGAAATAACTTTTTTTTCCTCAAATCAAAATACAATTCAATGAGCTGAAATATGAAATTAATGAAATATTAATCTAAAATCTACAAGTAATCCAGTAAAAAGTAAAAAGTCTACATATATCTTGCATTCATTGCGCGATATCTAGACTAGTATACACTAATACTATGAAATAGTTTTGGTACCCGACCCCTGAGTCCCTGACTTAAGTGACGAACTAAGTTTTCTTCTAAATTTGATTTTCTATAAAAATAGAATTGTGTTGACTTGTCTAATTCTTACATTTACCATTTATAATACATTTTGTTGACGTTTTTTAAATTTATGATGATAAAATCCATCCGCCAACATTCATGTCTCGATGCGTGATGGTCACTTTAGTTTTGGGATCAAGTCGCTTGCATTTTCCCTTTTGCTTTTTATCTGAAAGCGATACGCTGATAACTGCTTTAATCAATACCATGGTCAGGTCATAAACCAAAACTCTTGGTTAATCAAATACATTATCGGTTCTGACTTCTGATCTATGCTTCAAATTCTTTGTATGGTTCTGTAAAACTGGGATAGAGTGATAAAACAATGGTTGAAGTTTACAATACAAAAACAGAATTCAATCCGAAATTAATTTGAAAATCTGTCGACATGAAGCAGTCATGTGAAATTACAGATAGCAATGGGAAACTTCAAGCACTATAAAATACTCGTAAACAAGAATCGCACGAAGTTTTTGCTTGGATCAGTTTGATTGTAATGTTTGTTTCTTGAATGTTACTGATTCCTTGAGAAAACGGGGAGTTACCTACTCACTAAGATCTTCATCATCGCTAAGGTCGATCACATTGGGATAGATTATGGCCTCGAACTTCATGTTACCTCCATCAATCTGATCCCTCTTGATCTTTAGAACCGACTTCCCGAGAGAGGCATCACACCAGTGTGCTTCAATGCCCATTAAATCTCCAATGCTTCCAAATTCTTCCGGAATTTTATGAAGCGACTTGCATCGGCGGACAACTAATCGCTCTAAACTTGGAAAGTTATCATCTGATGCTTCCCATTCTTTAATATTAAGCCCCTCCATTCTCAAGTATTTCAGGTTTTTGAAGGTCGCCGTTGTGTTCCATTGTTCCCCTTCAAAGGCTCTCAACTGTAACTTGAGGATCTCAAGCCGAGGCAGCATAACAGCAATCTTTTCTATTTCCAACCAGGGTGACTTAAATCCAGAAAGTGTTAGTTTGTACAGATTCGAGGGAAATCTAAACTTGCCACAAAATGGACTCCAGCTTTGATAGAACACTCTCAAACATTCAAGGTGACAAAGGCGATCAAGAATAGACCAGTCGAATGGCTCCAATATTATGCATCTTAGCTTTCGAAGATTTGGTAACCTTACAATTATCTGATCTGCAATTCTCCCTGAAAGAATAGGGGTAGAGAAGTTTTGGAGACTACTTACAGAGTTGTCGTTACTCGGATGCATACAGATTCGTGCACGTTTATTCACCAGGAGCTCTCTTAATTTGCTCAGACTGAAAATGGTGTGAGGAACCTCAACCTCACCGCGGGTTCCTCTCACAATAAGCGTTTCAAGGTTCAAGAAACCACTAATTGTTGATGGGATTCTTGTCATCGAACCCCTTAAGGCCAAGTACCTTAACAATGTCAGTTCTTCTACAATTGCAGAAAGGTCATCATTAAACTCGCATTTATCTAAATCCAGCAAAGTAAGTGATTTTAAATTCTTAAACACAAACGGGATGGTGTCCCATGGTACATATAACGGCACAGCGCAGATCAAGGAACGCGGTTTTAGAGGTGTTAATAATTTATCAAATATGTCTCTCTCGAAGTGTTCGCCAATTGAGCAAAAGTATACGCGACCACGCTGTTGAAAACTCCCCAAATCATCCAACCTGGAATGTAAAACACATAAGCAATGCAAGACTATGAACAGTATAAAGTACATGAATGAGAGGGGAACAGTCGAGTATATTTCACTGCTTTGATTTGTGAGCACTACGGCTTCTTTTTATTTTCTCATAGTCACGGACGAGCTAGTTAATATAAATCTCATATCTGAAAAACTATAATTCATGCGGTGGATCTCAGATCATATAGCGGCTTTGTTATTGAAACGATATTTCCCAAAAGTAGATGAATTGGAGAGACATGTTAAGTAATGAAAATGGGGGAATAATAGCTCATACCTGTCCATTGTGAATAGAAGTTTCTCCGCCTTTGCTTTTTGTATGCAAAAATCTAGCAGCAAATCGTGAATCCTACAGGTCTGAATTTGATGATTAGAACCACTTTTTGCAACCATTAGCAAACTTCTGTCAACTAAGTCGTGCAAGTACTTCTCTGCAGCGCTTTCCAAACTTTCCTGCTCATAAGAAGTCTTTACGAATCTTTCTGCAAGCCATAGTCGTATCAGTTTCGACCTAGGGATTTCTGTACCTTTAGAGAATGCTGCGCAATATAGAAAGCATTGCTTCATGCGAACTGGTAGATGTCTGTAACTTAGTTCTAGCGTACTAGAACCCTCGGTTAAGAGGTGACCATCCAGGCTCCGTTCAATTTCCTTCCAACCATCTTCCGTCTCATTTTTATTTTTAAGAACTCCAGCTATCATAACAATTGAAAGTGGCAGCCCACAACATTTCTCTGCGATTCCTTTCCCGACTTCACATAATCTTTTAGGACAACTCCTCGTCCCAAATACTTTCTTCTGCAATAGATCCCAGCTTTTGTCTGCAGTTAGGAGGTTGAGTTTTATAACATTTGTTACATTTTTATCACCACAAACTTTCTCTCCGACGATGCTGTACCTACTTGTTATTAGTATTTTACTTCCATTGTCGCTGGATGGAAAACTTTTGCAAAGAGCATCCCAAGCAGCAACATCCCATACATCATCTAAGACTATGAAATAGTTCCTTTTTTGACGTAGACACTGCTTCAAGAGTGTAGCTAAATCTTCCACCCCCATGACATTGATTTCACTGCTGGGTCGCTCACTAATCTGACCAATGATGTTTTGGAGAAGCTCTTTCCTTCGAAACTCTTGCCCAACATAACACCAAGCATGAGCATTGAAAAACTTGGCACAATCTTTGTATAGACGCATGGCTAGGGTTGTCTTGCCTAAACCAGGCATACCAACTATCGATATTTTCTCCAAATTCCGTGACCCTGTGGTAAGTTGTGTCCTCAGTCTATCTTCCTCCTCAAAACTGACTTCATCTTTGGAATCCTCAGTTGCGTGGCCTTTTCCCATTTGGTATTCAGCATGTATATCTGGACCCTCAACTTCAGTCATGGAAATTTTCGGCAAAGTTTCCTTAATAAGTTTAACCTCTCTTGAGACATAAGAAACTCGTAGTTTGTTATACCATGTAGGAAACTCCTCAAATGTGTGTATCATGTTGTCCACTTTGCGACCCAATTTCATAATCTGAGTCCATATCTGCTTGACTTCCTCTTGTTTAGCGTGCCTCATTGTATAAGGTTGAAGAAAAGAAAGGCAAATAGATAAATCATCATGGAGTATTCCAATTTGATCTGAAATGTGAGTATCGGTTTCCATGAAGTCTGTCAAATTCAGTAACATATCACAGAACTCGAAATCAGACATGGACAACTCCATGCTTGGCAACTTGATATATTCATCATAAGCGTGTCTGAGCGATGCGTTGAAGCCGTCAACTCCTTCCTTCAGACCAGAACAACCATCATTTTTAAATTCCCTGAAAAATAAGATATAATTGTGTGCTGCTTCAATAACCTCAACCTCTACATCTTCAACCACATCACCTACTCCCTCCGTCGTGAGAGTTTCCACTAGATTTTTCTCAAGGGAGTAAACTAACTTTACAAATAGGTTATCAGCTTCCGCTGTGACGAGAGATATGCGAAGATCACGCAAAAGCTCATTAGCTTTAGGCATCTGGACTAAATATTCAATCAAGTCCAGTTGCAGCATGTTTGCTGTAATATCTTTGAAGATGTCAAGAGTTAGAGTAAGAAATTCCTTTTTACTCTTCAGTTTTCTTAACCAGAGTGACCAGAGTTGCATCCAAGTGTCATAGAAGATTAGTTCAATTTCTTGATACTTATCCTGGAGTTTTATACTTCCGTGGTCCTTGATAAATGTGTGGAGTACGCTGAGCTCCCTTACATATCTGGTAGCTAGAGTTTTACTTAACACGACTTCCTCCAATATCAGCCTCGCATATCTGAAGAAATCGTCAATTGAACTGGTAGTTTCATTGTATTTCATGTAGATCTTCCAGGCAACATCTGTAATGTGAGCAATCTTCTCTTGATCGTGTGTGTTGAGATCTGAAATTACATGACTCGCCAGATTTGCGCAGTTATATATATCGCTTGCAATGAAATCAGATATGTCACCCTCCACAAATATTTTAATCCATGTAGGACTAAGTACACATCGAATATCGTCCAATTCATCTACAAAGCGTCTAATGTCCAATACCATTTGGGAAGGGAGATCGTCCAGTAGTCTGATCAGAAGGTATTGCAGATCATCAGTGAGGCAAACAAGAGTCTCATACTCGGGTCCACATCTGTCTTCCAAGGTTATATTGAGGAGTCTGCTGTTCCTAATGTTCCGCCAGTAGCTTACATAATTTGTTATCTCCTCCGCCAATGTAGAAATGTCGCTCTTTCCATCTACGCTGGTCAATGGCAGTAGCTTAAAGATGAGCATAACTCTCTGGGCATAATCTTTCATATGCCTAGACATATCATCTGTCAGTGGCCTAATTTCTTCCAACTTTTCTAAGCTCCAATTCGCCATCGACTTGTGAAAACATAGCAAGAGTCCAAGTCCTTGTTTAATGGCTCTACACTCATCTGACATTGAAAGAGTTACTTCATCAACATGCTCAACAGATTCCAGACTTTCCAGTACTCTCTCTACGCCTTTCACCCAATCATTTTTCCCATCCTCGGGGTAGCTACATGAGTAAAAGTAATCAGCCGTGTGCCAGAGACACTCACCTCCTTCACAGGAGGACTCGGTGCTACAGTCCACTTTTCGCAACCAATAATCAATGAATTCATTACCATCCTTAAAATCTTCTAGTTGTCTAAGAGAGTATGTCTCCCCAAGACGCGAATCCCAATATGGTATGATGTACATCAACCCATGCCTGACCGACGCGATTTTACTTTCGAGATCTTGCGTGGAAGATCCAAAATATCTCTCGACATCAGCTTCTATTATGTCCAAGTCCCGCAATATTCTCCTGTATAAGCTCATTTTTCCTTATCTCTTATGTCAGGCAGCATCAGATACTACATCCAGGCTATCACCTGCGCATGAATAAGAAAACATAGTTACCACCAACAGCTACGGAGTATTATCTATCGCACCGATAAATGTGTAAAGTTTTGTCACGTTGAATTTGTTGAAATGTAGTTTTAGATTTTATTACTTCGCTTGGTGTGTTTCTATTAAGAAGGAAGGAAATAAGAGATATGGTATATTATGAGAATATCAGGGTTAAGGTCCGAGTCAGTAGTCCAGTACTATAAATACAGGTCTTATGTATTCATATCATATCACAATATTATCAATAATACCAAATAAGGTTGTATTATTCCGTCGTATCTAAATCTTGCCAGGGAAAGTGATAAAAGTAGCTTTAGAACACAAGACAAAATAGAATAGTGACTTAATTATTATGTGTGTACAGAGTGTTGGTACACAGAGTTAGTTATAGGTTGTTAGAGTACACCTAATGCTGACGTGTTATGCTAACTAATTCTGTTACTGATAACAGATTTATTGCTGCTCTAACTAACAGCTTATTGCTACTGCTACTCACTGCTGCTACTGATCAGCTAAAGTGCTATTTTGGTTCTGCGGGTTCTCTCAATCAGTTGTCTCACGGAAGTTTTATTAATTTTTTAATTTAATTCCTTATCCTTTGGGTTTCTCTGATACCATGATAGATGAACCATCTCAACCAAAACCTTAAGGTGATGGTTGAGGCCCAACTATTATAAATATTCCTATTACGCTCTCTCACTCAAATGCCCGTCGGGTTTGAAGAGTGGTTAGTTGTGCACCGGCTCCCCCGTACCGTGTGCTGGGTTTCCACTTCGAGTTTTTGAGGAGTTTTGAGGTTGCCAGGATTTGAACCCGTGACCTTCGGTCACACTGGCTCTGATACCATATAAGACAAGGGTTTGATATTGTGAAAGAATGATTTTATTGAATGATAATTACAAGGTATTTATACTAATGCTATGAGAATATACATAATATTTACTTGCTAAGTTTACAGTAGAAATGCAATAATACATTGCTTGAGGAAGAGACTAATGAATATCTTGTGATATGTTAATAGAGGAAGTAATATTGTTAATATCTTCAATATCAATCAGTTTGTCGCCTAATTCAATCAAGCTTTCATGCATCATCTTCTAGTTAATCAACTCAATGAATGTTCACTCATACAGTACTTTGTGTATTTTGATTGATTTAGGATGAGTAATGGGATGCATGGCTTTGACCCAAATATGATATCACAATCTAAGGTCTTCTAGACGAAATGTTTTCGTGGATATTTTGTCGATTATAGACTGATAAATGTAGGGAGAATATCTCTGGTAGCTCATCTCTGGTAGCTGGGGTTTAAAGGGCCGGGCAAGTTAATATTTCTTCAAATGCAGGACATATATGTTTTTCATTGTTCCAATCCTCTTGATCATCGAGATATCTTGAATAAGAGTGTAGCCTCATTCGATCATTCGATGAGGCTTTAATGGTTTTTAAAAATTGGGAACCTTACTCCGTACCACGAGATGTTCGGCTTTCCCATGCTTGGTTGTGGATGAGAGTTTGTGGCCTCCCATTTGCATATCTTAATATGCATGTTGCATCTGTGATTGGGAAAATGCTGGGCGGAGAAGTTTCTGTTAAAAAAGTTGGTAAAGTTGGCCTGTCTGATCCTCTTTGTCCTGGTTTTTTTAATGTGCTTGAGGATAAGAAACTTGTTCAAATATTGCGTCAGGTGTGGGAGGATTGGGTATAAAGTTCAGGGGTGCCAGGATTCAAGAAGAAACATTGAAGTCAGAATTAATAAAGCATTAGAGCGAGAAGGTAGCGGAAAGAGGGTTTGTAATTTCTCGGGTAAGGTCAAATTACATGTTTCACCTGGATTTATATGCAGGTCCATCTGGTGTTAATTTTTTTACTTCTAGAAATAGACAGTGTCGAATTCCGGTGCATGATTCCAACATAAGGTTAAAGATTCAAAGTAAAACCCCCAGAAGGAGTGTGTGTATTGAACCTGGAATGATATTTACACAAGGTGAAAAACCTTTCTCGGGCCTTTCAGTTGTACATGAGCACAAGCAGCAACGAGTTCAAAAACTAATGGTGCAAAACTGAATCACAATACACTTAGCAATCCTCAGAAGGAAGGTTTTCGTGATAGTGACCAAGGTCAGCCTATTATTGATGATGTTCAGGATATTCAGAATTCAATTTATAATCATTTTTTGGAAAGTAATGGTAGGGTAAGAGAAGAAGACCTCAACACAGATTATAATCATCACTCATCAGCCTCCTCTTCCTGGTAATGGAATTTATTGTGATGGGGAATTAATTCCTGATTTCTCTGAAGACTCTTTGCTCGTTGATGTTGTGAATGACCAGAATGCTTCTGATCAGAATGTTTACGAGGCTAATATTAATGATATCAGTTCTCTAATGAAGGGGGTGATATTAATGCTAATAAAGTCGAAGATCTATCTAATGAAGTCAATATTCAATCTGATCTGCAAACTTTCTACTCTTATAAAGAGGGTGATACTAATGCTAATAAAGTTCATACGTAGTGTCTTTCAAACAATGGTATCTCCTTTATTTCTGATTATTCTCTCATGTTCTTCGATGGATCTGAGATGAGAATATATTTCTAATACTAAAGCTGGAGTTAAGAAGAAGGCTATTACTAACCTGAAACTTAATATTCCTGACATTGCATTATCATATTTGAATGGAGCAAAGGAATTCATGGCTGAAATGAATAAGAGAGTTTGTAAGAGGACAGCTGATTACGTGGTTGACCAGCAGGATATTATTTCATTTCTGACGCTCCCTCGCCTGAGGGTCTGACTATTACTACTATTGATATGGCTTCTGTTGAAGTCTCCATACTGAGAATAGTGCGTAAGGTGAGTTTTTGCATGAGGATCTTTGATGTCGAAATGTCCTGTTCATCTTCTAATTCTTATGATACAGGGGTTGCGGAGGTTGACCTTATCCAACCTCCTATGTCGCCATGACGTGTTTGTGGTGAAATCGTAGGGGTTTAAATAACTCGCTCGCTCTTACAATTCCTAAAGTTAGAGCGATTACATCGTCTACCTATTTAGATTTTATCTTTCTTATGGAAACTAAATGTAACGTAAATAGTGTCGACCCTTTATTTCATTCTTTTGGCTTTGTTAAAGGCTTAGGGGTAGATGCCACTGGATCCAAGGGAGGTATTTGGCTGGGTTTTAGAAGCTCTTTTGCTCCAAGAGTGTGTGAACATTATTCAATCTGAATGGAAAAAGTCCCCTGCTGGCTCGTGCTCTTGCAGATTAATGAGAAAGTTAGCTCGTTCTCATTCAGCAATGAAAAAATGGTCGTTAAATAAGAGGAAAGAATGGTCTTCTAAATGGTCTGATCTTGATGATGCTCTTGAAGAAGGAATGCAAAGTGTTCTGAATGAAGGTGAACTTAGCCATTATTCTCAAACGCGGCTAAAAGATACGGAATTTGCTAAAAATTCTGCATTATAGTGGAAGCAATGTGCTAAGATTAAATGGGCTATTGATGGTGATACGTGCTCAAAATATTTTTCCAATTGGGTCAAAGGCCGTGTTGGGAGTAATTACATCTATGGAATCAAAACCTCGGATAATGGAAGTTGGAGGTTTGACAGAAGTGAGATCTCTATTACATTTCTGAAGTATTTCTCTAATCTTTAGAAAGTGTATCATAATGTGGAAAACTACAAAGATTTTTGGTCGAGGTTATCAAATTTATTTGACGTGATCCATTGCTCCCTTAACACGGATGATATTGACTATTTGGATAAACCGTTTTTTTGCTAAGGAGGTTAGGGCTGCAGTCTTTCAGCTTGGACCTTTGAAATCTTTAGGTCCGGACGGTATCCCTGCCACCTTTGAAATCTCTAGGTCCGAACGGTATCCCTGCTATCTATTATTATCGTCGTCGTCATTTTATCAAGGGTGATGTTATTTATGCTTCTTTGGAAATTCTGAATAATGATCACATTCTAAGATAAATTAATAAGACTTTCATTGTTCTTATCCCAAAATGACTTTTTCTGTGTGCTTTAAGGCAAGGAGATAATCTTTCTCCTTATATTTTTGTCCTATGTACAGAGGTTCTTTCACATAATATCTTAATAAGGAGAGACTTGGAAAAATCATGGGCATTAAACTAAGTTGGCGTGGTCAAAGGATATCTCACTTTCTATTTGTTGATGATTCTATATCTTCTTGGAGGGAGGTGACAAGGAATGTAAGAATCTGCTGAGTTAAATATGCTAATAGCCTTGAATATGCTGAAAATTTATCAATCCGCTCTTTATCAAACACCCCCTATAACTTAATAACTAGCAGAAGCAAATTTGGTCAAGCAAATACAAATGACAGATTTGATTGACATGTTTGACTAGTACTCCCTCTATCCCGGTCATTTGTTATCCTTTTCCATTTTTGGGTGTCTCAGCCATTTGTTATCCTTTCTATCTTAAGAGTGAACTTGATGAGCAATTTGATCATTTACACTCAATTTGTTCCACTTGTCATTTATAGTAATTGACTATCTCCTCTTTCCTTGGTATTTGTGCCAAAACCAAAGGACAACAATTGACCGGGACGGAAGGAGTATATTACAATTAGCAGATTTAGTAGATTTAGTAAAAGTGTTTGGTAATTAGTGGGTTTAGTTTAATAGAATGTTGTATACATGTGTAATTATAGAGAGATTCATTTTTTACAATTTACTAAAATGAATATGCTGGGGAGTAACATATTGGAAAACAGTAGATTGGAGCTCAATCTATTGTTTCAATATGTCATTTACCAAACACGTAATTTAGTAAATTGTTAAGTCAAACATGCTAATAGTCTTGAATATGCTAAAATTTCATCAAACTACGGTTTACCAACACAACTATTGTATAAAATAGTACTCCCTCCTATTCCAGATAATCGTCCCATTGTCCATTTCCGTCTAGTCGGGTAACTGTCCCATTGTCTATTTTTGGTAAGTGTTGTGTGGTCCAAATTCAATTCCATTTCCGTCTATTCACATAACTGTCCCATTGTCCGTTTTGTGTGGACTAAACTCACTTTCTTAATTCTTGTGTCATTTTCACAATGGGACGGTTATGTAGAATAGAAGGGAGTAGATTGCACCTAAATCTACTATTTCAATATGCTCTCTACAAAGCACCCCAACCATTGACTAAACATGCTAAAATAACTCAATATTCTAAAAACTTCTCAATCTAATGTTTACCAAACAACCCTATGTGATATAAAATTAATTATCAGTTGCCTATATTTTGATCCTAACCCAACCTAGAACCCGTATTCTCCAAATCCAAAGTCAACTTCACCCACACTCTAGCCGAACCTGTTATTAGCCATCTTGTGACCCGCCCATCCGACCTGTTAGCAGATCTGGCTACGAATAATATATTGAAAAAAGGGGCCGGTACCACGGAAAATAATTCCGGGATCCACTGTTTCGAACAGTCAAACACGATACCAGTAGTAGCGTTATGTCATTTTCCAATACAGGAAACATGCCATGGGGATGACGTTGTTCCCTTTTTGAAACACGCTACTCTAACCCGTTTTTTAATAATATTCGTTTAAGGACTAATTAAACCGTATATAATGTTTTTTTAATACAGATGGAATAAAAAGGTTGAAAGTTGTTCATCCTATTTTAGAAACAAACGTTCCGATAATGTAGATTGTAGATAAAAACACAATTGAAAAACAAGAATTTGCAGAGGGTAGTGGATGGATGCGGCTAACCTGAGAAAGATACGGAACCTTGAGCGGATCAAGAACTTGGTATCCAATTTGAAGTACCAAATTTGACATGCAGAGTATAAATCCTACACATTAAAAAGAGAACCAAATATGAAGGTGCTTGTAATGGAAAACTTTGTAAAAGCGAAATACAATAATATGAAATACCTGATGATTAATCTTGAGGATCCAAAAGATGTAAGCTGATTGTAATAATGGAGGAATAGAGGAAACCATTGTTGGGAGTATTATAGTCATCCAACTTTAATTTGCTGAGGATTAATTATTAAAATAAGACTTTCAATTGCAAATATATGACCTAACAATTACGACCTGACTTTCGAGATTCAGATTAGGCGTTGACTTCAGATCCCACGTTATAACATTACTTGTTCGGTGGAGCTGTGGAGGTACTGAGGTAGAGCACAAATAACACTATACATCCGGTGGTACAATAGCATCATACAACCAAGTTATATCTTATCGAGCTTATGTGTAATTTTTTGAGCTTTCAAAGTTAATTTTTTTTATGTTTAAGTGGGTGAATTCAGAAATTTTATGGTATAGCTCGACTTCTTTAAAACAAAAGTCGAAAACTTTATTATATAGCTCGAGTTTTAGAGCATACAACTGGGTACAACTGGTTGTAGGATCTATTAACTGGAGGTAGAGGTGGCACTGTGGCAGTGGCACATGATTCAATCGGGTCGAGCTACTATGACTCACGTTTTTTCAGGTTTACTATATAGTTCGTTTTACCAAAGTTCTTATCTCTTAAATAAGTGGTCAGGGGTTCGACTTCTGACTCTTGCGAATGAAAAAACCAAACTTGGGAGTGGTCGACTCATTAAATTATCTTCAATACCCCGAAAGAGACTGTCCCAGCCGTCGGTAGGGGATACTCCAAAAACTATATAGTTCGTTTTAGGTCGATTATTTTGGGTTTCAGACTAATTTCGAGTAACCTATTTTGAATTTGGGTAGATTTGAATGTGGTCATTTTTTTGGCATGAGTCATTTTGTCTAGATTTTACTTTCAGGTTATTGTTACACACTTTATTTAGTGTACTATTTTAACTAAGAAACACTACAGTATTTTGTAAATTTAATTATTTACTCTGTAATAAGGACTTTATATAATACATCGCATTAATATGACTTAGTTCTTGTCGTTTTGAATCTTTTGTGTCACATCAAGTCATTTCGGATCGAGTTAATTACGGGTCAAGTCGTTTCTGGTCGGCTCAACATTGGTATTTGGCTCAATAAAGGTTTGGGTTGGGTCAATTCTGATTTTGGGTCTATTTGGCTAAGCAAATTCAGCTCACTTTCGAGTCTCAGGTCATGTTATTTGGATCGGACCAGTTTTGCAAGATTAGGGAAGGCACGGTCCGTCAATTATTTACATGTATTTTCTGGATGCGTCTATTATCAATTTTTTACATTCTCATTTTCAGCGTTTTTCCTTTGTACTTAAGTAGATGGTAGTCTAATAATCTCATCCTTATTATGTACTAGTATATATTATGCCCTTATTTTTCTTTGGAGATGCCGACACCGGGTGTTACTCAAATTGAGCGACACCCGGGATATTATTGGAAATTACTTGAGTATTTTGCTTTACCTCTATCGAAATTCGAATTTCAAAGTAATTAGTTGCAAAGGGTAATTCAGGAAATCAACAATAATCATTAATTGTAACAACAATTGATAATAATAATTAAAATAACTGATATTGAAAGATATGCATGCGTTTTTGGTGGAGCAAATTAAGTTCATCACCAAAGTTTTGCTTAATCTACGCACCAAAAAAAAAAAAAGTTTTGCTTAATCTTCAACCAAAAACATATTTATATATGCATATCTAATAAAGGCTGGCTCCGAGAGTCGGCTAAGCACTATGTAATGAACCTTTTTTTATCATTGCCAAAAAAAATATATGCATATCTATATATGAATAATGAATGGTTCCAAATTACTGGTATTAGCGCATAATCACCTTAAGGTCATGATGTTTGTGTATTATGAGGTGAGATACATTTGAAGAAAATTATCGTAGGCTAATTGTCCTTTAACAATATTCTTTGGCAATCGTCATTTAACAATTGAATTCTCTCCTTTTTTGTTAAATTGATAAGACATATGAATGTATGATATGATGAAGATAAATAAGTGTTTGTTATGATCTGATGTAGACAAACGTATGACTAATTTGATGATGATAAACAAGCGATTGTTATTGATGGGGCATATTCTGCACCGCTGACCAAGTCAACATATTGAGCAAGGTCAAAGATGTCCACAGCAAGTCAACGACTTGGACAGCCTAGCCGATGCAGCCCATCGGCCTGTCAGCCTGGGTCTCGGCATGGCAACCTGCCAGCCGGGGCACATATCTGCGTACTCATATCCAAGAACCCTCGGCCAGCCTGCCATAGGTCCATCGGCCGAGGGTAGAACGGTCTTTCCACCTGCTAGCCACTTGGCCACTTGGCTACTACGTGACAAAAGGTGAAAGTCTATAAATACTCCTCAACCTTCATTGAGGAAAGGATCCACAATTTAACCTAACAATCACTATTCATCTGGTATTATCTTCCTTATCTCTCTACAATATACATTTAATCAAGTAACAACAACTTATCCCAAAGTTTACTGACTTGAGCGTCGGAGTGAGTTCGCTCGGCCCCAAGCCGAGCCCTCAGTTTGTTCATCGTTTCAGGAGACCGAAAGGAGGATTCAAGCAAAGACGTCATTCTACGAGCTACGAGTGGTAACAAATATCTGCTCTGGAATTACACCCGGAACAATTGGCGCCGTCTGTGGGGAAGCGATACTAGAAGCTAGTCACATTCATTCCCAAACAAAAAAAAAAACCCACCCAAAAAGCTAAGAAGATGTCGAAACAACAAGACGCTGTCGTGACCGACGAAACCGAACTCTACCAAGATGATACCTTCAACAATTCTGGAGTCATGCAGCCCTCCACCGGCGGAGTAATCCAACCGGAGTTCGGGATGCCAATAATACCAGACACGCCGTCGCCCGCCAACCAGGTCACCATCATGGGACATGTGGTTGACGTAGCAAAACTGAAAATGATCCTGGACCTAATTGGTAATACGCCTGCTCACACTGTCACGCCGACAAGAGCGGCAGAAACCGTCCAGGAGACCAGGACCCGAAATGTGACTCCGAGAAATTTGAACGGAGCACTAGGAGAAGCGGACCCAGTCAAGACACCGGGGGAGCCCAAAGTGGGCGTGGTAGACCTGAGTCCTTCCCGCACTCACGGGAGGACAGCGTCCCCGCAGCACGAACGAGGCTTACCCCAAAGGAGCCAGAGGAGTCCGACTCAGCAGAGTTGGAGAAGAAGTCCGAGTCGAAGAAGGAGTCCTTCCCGCTACGAGGAGAGGAGCCGGATTAGGAATGCGAGGAGCCGATCGCCGCGTGCCGTTCGACACGTGGTCAGACAGCCCCTCAGCGCCTACGTCCTAGAAGTCCAGGTGCCAACTAAGCTCAAGTTGCCACCCATATCATACAAAGGAGAAAGTGATACAGCCGACCACGCAGAGGCTTTCGAGTCTTACATGTCGGTATGGGAGCAGCCCGATGAGGTCTGGTGCCGAGTTTTCCCAACAACTCTGCATGGGATGGCTCAAAGTTGGTACAAGGGGCTTCCCGACGGCTCGGTATACTATTACGCCGACCTAAGGGACGCCTTTCTAGCCCAGTACTCTTGCAATAAGAGGAGGGCCGTGGAGACGTCGGACCTCCTAACTATCAAGCAGGAGGGGGGCGAGTCTCTACGAAGCTATGTGAAGAGGTTCGACGGAAAGGTCCAGCAGATTCGAGAAATTAATCCCGAACTGGCGGCTTTCGCGCTGATGAAAGGCCTCCCAAGGGGAGACTTAAAAAATGAGCTCATCAAATGCGGAGGCCTGGGCTTGGACGCCGCTAGGAAGATGGCCGACCAGGCCATCAAGGTAGAGGACTATCACAAGACCTGGGTAGGCCCCAGCGAGGCCGAGCACTCAGAAAAGAAGAGCCGCCGGGAGGACAACCCGGATGAAAGACGTCGTGACAACAACGGGTCACGGTCCGATGAGAGACGCCGTGAGAATAATAGGTCACGGTCGGACAAGTCTGCCAGGAAACAGGACTCGACGGGCGCCGGGTGGAGTTCAGGAACGTATCACCAGAGGCGGTATAATGATAAGACCCCTCTCGTCGTATCGGCGCCGAGGTCTTCGCCCGAGCAAAAACGAGGGCCGAGGTGGGAGAGACCCCCAAGCCAAAAAGTGACGGTGACACGAGCCAGTACTGTGAGTACCACGGCCACACCGGCCATTTAACCAACGACTGCCGACATCTGAAGAATGCCATTGAAGAGCTGATCCGGAAGGGGAGCCTCGGCAAGTACGTTGCCAAAGGCCAAAAGACTGACGCCGGCAGTTCAGGTAAGAAATCCGTCTTCGAACGGATAGGAGTGATCCATATTGTCATCGGGGGCAACGAGAACGGAGGGTCCGCTCATGGGCACAAACGACACCTGAACGAGCTATATCAGGCCATCAACTTTGTGCCCAACACAGCGATCCCCGCTTCCAACATCCCCGATATGACCATTGGAAGGAAGGACTACGAAGGAGTCATCGCTCCTCACAAAATGACCCCCTTGTAGTCAATTTGGACATATCCAACCACCTGGTCAAGAGGTGCCTGATTGACACAGCGCGCGTACGAACATCATGTTCGTGGAGTGCTTCCTCGGCCTCGGCCGAAAGTCAAGGACTTAAGCCGCCGCACCAACCCACTATACGACTTCTCTCGGGGCCGGCCTGGTACCACCGGGGTCAATCAGACTCCCGGTGATGTTCGGCGAAGGGAAGGCGGCTAAGAATGTCCTAGCCGAGTTCGTGGTCATTGACGGCTCGTCCGCCTACAATGTTCTCATAGGCCGAGTCACTCTGAGCGAGGCCGACGCGGTGATGTCCATCCGGGCCCTAACACTGATGTATGTCTCGGACCGGGGGGGAAGCGCATAAGCTCGTCTCCAAGGACGAGAAGGACGAAGTGGTCAACGTCCGATAGGCCGCCGAGGATGCAACATGCAATCCCTCAAAGTGTCAAAGAAATCGAGAGAAAGGGAAAAGTCTATCCTTACAACAGAGGGCGACCTCATGGATGTAACTAGCGGCCGATCGGGAAGGTGTGCCTTTGATAAGCCATTAGGACGCTGGTAATCTCGGGAAAACTCTATGTAGCGGCGGAGGTGTCCAAAACAGTTGTGGGCACCCCGACGCATGTTTTTATCTAATGAAAAACCGTCCAAGTCTTCCATCAAAACGTTCATTTTCCCCATAGTCACTAGGAAGCAGCAGACGCCGCTCACACATCGTCATACCGACAAGAGCGGCGCTCCATCAAGAAGTAGGCACCGTCGCAGTCACCTCAAGTAGTAGACGCCACGGCAGTCACCCCAAGAGGTTTGACGCCGTCGTAGTCACTCCAAGTGGTAGACGCCACGGCCGTCTCCATCAAGAAGTAGGCGCCGTCGCAGTCACCCCAAGTAGTAGACGCCACGGCAGTCACCCCAAGAGGTTTGACGCCGTCGCAGTCACTCCAAGTGGTAGACGCCACGGCCGTCTCCATCAAGAAGTAGGCGCCGTCGCAGTCACCCCAAGTAGTAGACGCCACGGCAGTCACCCCAAGAGGTTTGACGCCGTCGCAGTCACTCCAAGTGGTAGACGCCACGGCCGTCTCCATCAAGAAGTAGGCGCCGTCGCAGTCACCCCAAGTAGTAGACGCCACGGCAGTCACCCCAAGAGGTTCGACGCCGTCGCAGTCACTCCAAGTGGTAGACGCCACGGCCGTCTCCATCAAGAAGTAGGCGCCGTCGCAGTCACCCCAAGTAGTAGACGCCACGGCAGTCACCCCAAGAGGTTCGACGCCGTCGCAGTCACTCCAAGTGGTAGACGCCACGGCCGTCTCCATCAAGAAGTAGACGCCACGGCAGTCACCCCAAGAGGTTTGACGCCGTCGCAGTCACCCCAAGTGGTAGACGCCACGGCAGTCAATAACAAGGAGCAGACGCCGGCTCACACTGTCACACCGGCAAGAATGGCAACCACCCTCAGGAAACAAACACCTCGACGGTCACGACCAGCGCAGTTGATACTCGCAAAGCGATCAAAACGCCTTAGAAGCGTTAAACACAGTTGAGGAACGCACTCTAGACTGCCTCGGCCAAGCCAAGGCAGAAACAAAGGAGACGCTTAATTAATAACATAAGAGAATAACTCAGACGAAGACAAGAAAAGACCTCGGCCAAGCCAGAGGAAGAGTGAAAACGCTAAGTACAGATTGAGACGCTCAAATACCAGCGCAAGAAAAAGAAGTGAGGTAAAAACCTCGGCCAAGCCGGAGGAAGAAGAAACGAACTCTTATTAAAAGTAATAAACAGGTTACAAGCAAGGAGAATGCAGACGACGGCCGTCCCCATAGGGATAAGCCTAAACACAACCTACCAAGAGTTTTACAACAAAACAAGGGAAAGAAAAACAAAAGTTACAAGTACGTCTCCCTATGTCTGTTGCTGCTTGCCATCAGCAGCGGTAGCAGCATCTTCTTCGATGGGCAACCCAAATAGCTTTTCCTAGCGACCTCGGCTTGGCAGCCTCGGCCTTAGCCTCGGCAGCCTCAGCTTCCCTCATTCTCTTGGCTTCCTCATTGGTCGTCTTAGCCTTCTCAGCAAGGGCTGCTGCCTCCTCGGCCGCCTCTTTCTCTATCTTCACCCTCACCGCCTCCTTGGCTTTCTCCTCCACGGCATTCTCCTTAGCTTCGAGCTTGTCGTCAAACAGCTTGTTAAATTTGCCCCACGGAAAGGAACCATCAAGAGGGAAGAGCTCCCCAATCACTTCCCCGGCGCTTCTTCGGCCGATCCCGAATTCGGCGCACATGTTAGGGAGCATGACGGTTTGGAGCATCTCAATGTCATCCTCCTTTTGTCTGATGATGGCTTCCTTGCTCCGAATCACCTTCCCCTGGATCTCAAACCGTTCCCCGAATTCATTCCTCTCTTGGAAATAAAGGTCGGCGTGCCTCGAACAAGGTCACACTTCGCCAAAGCGACTTTTCAACTTCGGCCGCAGCAGCCTCGGCCTTGGCTCTCTCAACAAGGACCTCCTTTTCAGCGTCCTCCCCGAGTTTTCTCTCGGCCAAGAGCGCTTTCTCGATCATCCCCCCTAAGCCTCTCGCTCATTGAGGAGATCCACTTCGCCTTCGCGGCCACCTTCTTAGTGGCATTAAGCTCAAAAGCGGATTGAGCCACGGCCTTCTCCTTCTCCATGATACGAGCACCGGTCAGCTCGTTCCACCTCGCCAGCCTCTTAATCAACCTCGCGCTTTCCGCTACAAGCTGGGAAGGGGAAGCCTTCTGGGATGAAGAGTCAGCAGTGACGTTTCGATCACTAGCCTGCAGTCGGGAAAGGGAAGCCTTCTGGGATGAAGAGTCAATGGTGACGTTATGATCACCAGCCTGCGCGGGGTTCTCCTCCACTTGCTGCTCAATAAGAGCGGCGGCCGGCAGCGGCTGATCTGCAAAATTTAAAGAAAGCATCAGTATCAACATACATGGACATGCCGGAGAGCCTGTCATCAGCAGCGCCTAATGAACCGGCTAAATCTGAGCCACAGGATAGATCAGTACCGTGCTTGGCCTTCTTGGCCGGAGGACGCATTTCCTCGCCGGCAGCAGAAGCAACGGCAGCGGTAAAGGCTGTCTCCTTTCTTTTACGGACAAGGGGAGACCCCTCCTCATCGGAGTCATCCCCATTGGTGATATCAACGATCTCCACCGTCTTCTTCTGAACAGGGGGGATGGGAGGTGGAGCCGATGTCGACGCCATCGCCGCCGAAGGATTTGTTTTTCGCGTATGGCGCGGCATGTTACTAACAACCTTCGCCTGGGCCTCCACCACATTCAAGCTTTTCAGCTGCTGGTCCATGAGATCATTCGGCGACGTCCTGCGGTCATGGGTCAGAGCCTTGGGATGCAAGTTAGCAACGGTTTTGTCTTTGTGCAGCCCCATTCTCCGGAGGATATCCTCAGACAAATCCGGTCCAAAGTGGTCTGCGAAGGAAATAAAGCAAGAATTAAGTAGAAGAAATAAATCGAAGTTCGAAAAACAGGAACATTGAGAGCGGTGATGGGCCTCACACCGACCCCACTCACCCTGTGCTAGGGCCGGTATAAGGCCGACATGGCAGAGCGGCTCATCCTGAAGAATGATCTGCGTTGGGGGAATCCATCTTTTCGGCACCCCACTCTTGTCCGCCTCAAAAAGCCTCATCGCCAACTTCTCATCCTCTTTAAGAAGGACCTTGCTGGCATCCATCTTGAGCTTTTTCCGGGTGACCCATCTGTCATGCTCCGCCTTAGTCTCACACCGCAAATTCACTTGGTCTTTGAAAGGAGCGGGCGGATATAGTCATCCGGCACCTTAACGTACACCCACCGATCTCTCCAGTCCTTGCAAGAAGTAAGTTTGTCAACAGAGACATAACCCTTCTCCATGTGCACACTGTACCAACCGACGCGGCCAGAGATTGACGGCTGGAGATAATGAAGCCGGCGGAATAAATTCACCGTCGGGGCCTCCCCCTTGAAGAGACAAAGCAAGGCAAAGCCGACTATGGTCCTCACAACCAACGGGTGCAGTTGGGCAACGGCAACGTTCATGGCCCTAATAATGGCCATAACATACTCATTCAGCGGAAACCGGAGCCCGTACTCCAAGTGCCGCATGTATACGCCGGTGTAGCCCGGTGGAGGGCAACAGACGGCCTGACCCTCCTCAGGGATAACAATTTTGTATTCCCTGCCGAAGAAGAAGTGGCCCTCGAAAAACGTCTCGCCGGAACAACTGGCGAACTTATGGGCCCAAGCACGGTCAAGGCGGACCTTACAGCGCGCGCGTGATCCATAACGTCTCGCCTCCCCTCATTAGGACGAGCCTTTTCAACATCATCACCAAAATCGTCTGCGTCATCGTCGACATCATCGTCATCCTCCCATTCCTCCAAAATTTGAGGATCAACTTCGGGAGAAGGAGACCTAGGGCCCCCAAACCTTATCGGGATGGCGTCTAGTATCCCCTCCCCATCAAGACGCAACGGGGAACCCCCCGGCGCAGAAGTGCTAGTCCCGGCGTCAACAGAAGACATAATAGCAATAAATACTTAACAAAATAAGAAGTGAAAAAATTTGTTTGTTTACCTTGAAGAAAAACACTCGCCGGAGTAACAACTCTAAAAATTAGAAGACAAAGAAGCCCTTGAAAGTTTAGAGAGAAGAAATTTTGGAGAAAATGAAATTGGTGGCCAATTTCACGGAACAACTGCCCTATTTATAGGGAAAAGCCCATGAAGAGGGACCAATCAGAGAACAGCCCATGAAGCGTCAACCAATCAGCGTGCAGACACGTGTCGGACATGCAACCACGGGATGTCAATCGTTGCAACAGTTGAACGTCAATCAATGCAACAGTGACCAAGCGTCTTCAACACGCCCGTTCACATCTCTCCGCCTATTCACCTTCCTCAACAAATTCCCAAGCATCCGTTCTCTGCCGGCCACATGATCAACCAAGCTAGATAGCGCCGGCCGGGGGCAATCAAAAACAACCGGCACTCTCAACCCTGGTCTTGGCCAGCGTCCCTTTCTTTTCCACATCGGATGCCCTTTACACATCCATGTGGAGGGGGAATATGGTACGGCCTAAGAAAGACCAGGCCGAGGTAGAGGAAGCCGATGCAGTAGAAGAAGCCGATGCAGAAAATTTTTTACAAATTACTTACGCAGAATATACGCTCAAACATACATCGGAGCCCATACCACGGCATAGACTACGCTGGGGGCAAATTGATGGGGCATATTCTGCACCGCTGACCAAGTCAACATATTGAGCAAGGTCAAAGATGTCCACAGCAAGTCAACGACTTGGACAGCCTAGCCGATGCAGCCCATCGGCCTGTTAGCCTGGGTCTCGGCATGGCAACCTGCCAGCCGGGGCACATATCCGCGTACTCATATCCAAGAACCCTCGGCCGGCCTACCATAGGTCCATCGACCGAGGGTAGAACGGTCTTTCCACCTGCTAGCCACTTGGCCACTTGGCCACTACGTGACAAAAGGTGAAAGTATATAAATACTCCTCAACCTTCATTGAGGAAAGGATCCACAATTTAACCTAACAATCACTATTCATCTGGTATTATCTTCCTTTTCTCTCTACAATATACATTTAATCAAGTAACAACAACTTATCCCAAAGTTTACTGACTTGAGCGTCGGAGTGAGTTCGCTCGGCCCCAAGCCGAGCCCTCAGTTTGTTCATCGTTTCAGGAGACCGGAAGGAGGATTCAAGCAAAGACGTCATTCTACGAGCTACGAGTGGTAACAAATATCTGCTCTGGAATTACACCCGGAACAGTTATTATTTGATGAAGATAAACGTATGAAACTATGAATGTATGATTAGGCCATGTATAATTTAGTTTTTATTAGTATGTTTTATACTGTATTTTAATTTATGAATATAATAGATTGTGAATTACAATTTTATCCCTATGATTTTGGCGCAAAAACGAAAACTTATTTTTTATTTTTTATTTTTTCCAATTTTTTTAATTAGAGTGTTACCGAACTCGGTAACACCCGATGTCGCTCTATCACTCCCCTTTTTCTTTAGTTTTCGTTTTCATCTTATATGAACATGCATTTGAGCAATTAATTTTTTGTCTATTTTAGCCCATGCAACCGGCGTATTGGATCTTGTTTTCTTTTGTGAAGATATAAGCATCAATTTTAACTCTCCAACTCGTTTTAACGTATAAATATATTATTTCAGATCTAACAAATGAGTTACCGGCAAGTAAGAAAACACATTATATGTGCATCACTTAAAATGAGGTTCACTAATATCGTCTTACAAACTCAATTTAAGTGGTTAGTCGCTACAATTACTTGAATAATTATAAAATAGTTTGTTTAGTTTACGACTTACGAGTAATCGAGTATTGAAAAGTCGATAAGATACCAACTTAAAACACGAAATTTGTCATGTATTGATATAACATCACGAAAATGCCACATAAAATATACTTCATAATAATATGATTATATGAAATAAATGTATTTACATTCTCTTACCATTCATTTAATAAATGGTCTCATCCGAATTGAGAATGTAACCGAATATGACAGATATAATGAGCATCAATGTCAATTGAATGAACAAAACAATATCCTTGTATTTTGAATAAATTCAAATAATTAAAGTGTCCTTGCAAAACTAATATTTAGTTTTTGGACATAAATACTAACTAGTTAAGGACTCTACTCTTTAGTAATTGTAATCAAATATTGACGATAAACTCACGTCGAATACTAAGTCTTCCTTTGGGCCGACTTAATATTCACATGAAAATCCAAATAATCGTCACATATTTATTACCCAACGTATATGCAATTCGGCCAAATAATGACCTTCCTTTGGGCCGACCATTATTCGCATGAACTACACACACTAGACCAAAAAATTGAATTTATTCACCTTAAAACTTTATGGGCATAATCCTTATGAGTGTCATAAAAATAATGACACTCCTTTAACTTGATTTTCAGATTCAATATTGGCATCCCCATCATCACAAGACACCTAGCACAACATTAAGTTTAGTCTTTGGACATAAAATTAACTTGTAAGTGGTCATCTTGGTGTAGTGATCAAGTATCATATATTATATTAAAGCAACAACCGGTTGCCTCTTTGATTGCCACGTGTCACATCCCCTTAAAACGCCACGTGTCATTTTTTTAATTAAAAAAAAAAGATTTTTTATGTACTACACCTGTATTTTTTCAGTTTCTATGTAATACCCTTCATTTTTTGAAAATCTACAAGGTACCGTGGAGTTATCTAAAATCTTACATGGTACCCTTCTATCATAATTTCCGTTATCTTTTCTCTTAAATAGTCATCTTTCCGTCAAATTTGTTTGCTGAACCCAAATTAACACAATCTTATCAATAAAACAAATTTAATTAACAATCATCTTCCTCTTCCTTCAAAATCTTCTTCACCACCATCACATCATTGCTCATTATTTTCTATCTCCTTCTAATACCTACTTTTTTTTACAGCTTTTATTTCCTTATGTGAACAATTATTGTCTATCTCCTTTGTGCTCCTTCTAATACCCCTTTTTTACAGCTTTTATTGTCTCATGTGAAAAATGGTTTTGGTAGTTGATAGGGATAATTGAAGGTAGTGGCGTTGTCGATGTTAAGAACAAGCATGTCGATGTTGGTATTTATGGATTGTTGTGAAGTGGAAAGAACATAAGTTTTCAATGGTGGGAGGTAGGAGAGAGAATATTTGTTAAGGAATGTGGGTATTGAACTATTGATGGTGTTGACGGTGGAAATGGTGGGAGGTAGGAGAGAGAATATTAGTTTTGTTTATTGAGGAAGAAGGTGGATTAAGCATTAAACATGGGGTATAAGAGTCATTCTTCCACTTAATTAGAAAATCTAATACAGTAGATACTTAACGACATTCATAGTTTAAGGTTACAGTTGGATTTAACTGGTAAATTTAGGGGTATCACGTAGAAATTTAAAAATCGAGGGATATCACGTAGAAATTTAAAAATCGAGGGGTATCATATAGAATTTGAAAAAACTGAAGGGTACCGTATAGAAAAACCCAAAAAAAAAATTAACATTTGCAATCATATCACATGAAGTTGAAAATTTAAGATTTACAAAAAAAATATCTCATAAATATATGATTTCTTCCCATTTTTAAGTATTTTATGAGTTACCAAATATTACTAAAAAAAATCTTCGAATTCCTAAATCAAAGCTTCAATTACGTCTATCAATTCTCTAAAAAATGGAAAGAATATAGTCAAAGATTTTACATTTATGGATTACAATTAAAAAATTACCAAACAAAAATTAACCAAAAAAATTCTACAGATTTTCGCTCAAAATAAAGCAAAAATATTCTACAATATATTCTACAAACAATATTGTTATAAAATTTTAGGTCTATCAATCCCCTAAAAAACGGAAAAAATATAGTCAAAGATTTTACATTTATGGATTACAATTAAAAAATTACCAAACAAAAATTAACCAAAAAAATTCTACACATTTTCGCTCAAAATAAACCAAAAATATTCTACAATATATTCTACAAACAATATTGTTACATAATTTTAGGTCTATCAATCCCCTAAAAAACGGAAAGAATATAGTCAAAGATTTTACATTAATGGATTAAAATTAAAAAATTACCAAACTTTTACATTTATGGATTAAAATTAATCCCCTACTTTATTTTTAAGAGATTAGTTTTATCTTATTTTACGAAACTATTTCTACATCCTATCATTTTACCATATCATCACAACACAAACCACATTCAAAAAGAGATAGTATCTTTCACATGTTTTATACCCCTTTATTTCTACTAATAATTTACAAATTCTATTTTAATTTGACTTAGACAATCTATCATATTGCAAAAGACGACGCACTCGACGGCGATGAAGGCGTTGAGGAACGACAGAGAAGGGAGAAATTGGAATGGGAAGGGATAGGTCGCGCTCGGGTTGGCTAACTCATATAGTTTTACATACTTTGTATTTGTTATTAACTCCATTTGTCCATAGCCAATATTCTTTGTCATTTTTAACAAGTCTTTTATTAACGTATCGAAAAGGATTCTATCTATGTCAAGTTTGTTACATGTGCAGGTTGGTGAACATCACATTTATCGGTGACAGACAAATTAAACCCACCTGTTGAAGCGAAGACAGATGTTAAAATAGTTCAATTTATTTCAACATAAGTTCAGTTCAATCACATTCAAATTAAATTCAGTTCATTTCAACTTTATTCATGCTTTTTTCTTTACTTTAGTTCCGTATGTACTTAATCAAAATAATAAGATCTTAGTCATTTTATATCCAAACTTACATCAATCTCATGTGAAATCAATTAAAGTTTAAGATAATTCCGTTATTACAATTAGTTTAGTAAGATTAGCATGTAACAAAAATAATACTTTTTTATATGTGACAATAACATCAACAATTTTGCAATTACATAAATCATTTGAAATAAGTAGATTTCAACCAAGTTTTGGTGTAAATCATCCGTATATTCCTAATCCGAACCTATTGTATACTTATCTCTTATATAATTTATAATATTTAAAAGTCGATATTAAATAACTAGGGAGTGGGTACTCGAGTTTTTGTGATAAGAATAGTTATTATGATTATATACATTACTCCCTGTGTTCTAATTATTTATTTACCTATGATAAAAAAAATTCAAAAGAAAATGATTGAACATAACAATGGACGGGGACGAAAGAAATGTTGTTGATCGATTACTATTGGTTATTTGTAATAATTTGGAGCCTGTTAATTCTTTGTTACAGTCTTTAAGTTTGAACCCGCTTAGTAAGACTAAATGGGTTATATGGTTTCTCATTATTGGAGACGGTTTATATAGTTAACATGAAGCTGGAGTGACTTTAAAAAATTATCTAACAACTAATACATAACATTATGACATTGAAGGTAATGAGTAAATACGGTGTTAGCAAAAAATATAATTTATCAATTTTAATTTTATTGTTCAATCTCTTATTTTAAAATTATCCCAAATTAACTGTGTTGCTTGACAAAAACGATTTACAATGTTGAGAGGCACGTGTTATTAATGACTCAATAATAATAAAAAAAAAAGATATAAAAAAGATTAGTATTTGGCGACTTAAAAGGCGAATTAATGGGCGGTGTTGATGGTGGGAGGTCGTGATATGATCAGAGGGGTCACGATGGGTGGGTAATGATGGGGTCGGAAGTCGCATAAGGTTACGAGAAAGGTTAGGGGTCATGCATGGGGTAGGGCCGGGATCGGATTACTACCACTTAGGCCCTGTTCAGTGCACGTGTTCCAAAACAATGAGTAAAATTAAATGTATATTGCGTAAATAGACAATTTATGAAATCTATAAAAAAATTATATCCACTTTTCAAATTTCATCGCTCATAAAGTAAGAAGTCGAGAAGAAAAAAAGCAGGGTACTTCGAATAAAATTAAAACAACATAAACTTATTAAATGTGTATGTGTAGACAAAGTAAAATTTTCTAAAATTTAGTAATTTACTAAATCCAAAAAAATACGTAAGTTTTACTTTTAATAATATTTTTCGTTACCACCCGTGCAGTGCACGGGTTCCAAAACTAGTTAACAATAAATTCCTGTCAAACATTAAGCCTTCCTTTGGGCCGACTTAATATTCACATGGAAACCTTACAATTGTTACATACTTACCACCACAAGCATGACTGAATTTCGGCCAAATAATAGTCTTCCTTTGGGCCGACCATTATCCGCATGAAACTCAATCACACACTGTAGTCATGATATTCTAAATCATTCAACTTACACAATAGAGGTTACTTTGGCAACTTATTGTGTCGATCAAACAACCTAAAATATTAGACCCGTTATTATAAATCCGATTGGCCAATTATTAAATCTGAAAACACAAGTTCTTAATTGACAAGTGACTTAACCTTTAGTGATTGTTCCGGGTGTAATTCCAGAGCAGATTTGTTACCACGTAAGCTTGTAGAATGATGACTTTGCTTGACTCTTCCTTTCGGCCTCTCCTGAAATAATGAACAAACTGAGGGCTCGGCTGGGTACCGAGCGTACTCACTACGACGCTCAAGTCAGTAAACTTAAAGGGATTAAGTTGTGTGTTACTTGGCACAAAGTATATTGTAGAGAGATAAGAGAGTTTATACCAGATTAGTGTGTTTAATTGATTATCTTCGGATCCTTTCCTCAATGAGGGTTGAGGAGTATTTATAGACTTTCACCTTTTGTCACGTAGTGGCCAAGTGGCCAAGTGGCTTTAGCAGGTGGAAAGACTGATCTACCCTCGGCCGAGGGACCCATGGCAGGCCGGCGGACCTGGTTGACTCCATGCCGAGGGGTCTTGGATATGAGTACGCGGATATGTCTCCCGGCTGGCTGGTTGCCTAGCCGAGACCCAAGTGACGGGCCGACAGGCTGCGTCGGCTAAGCTGTCTAATATGTTGACTTGCTGTGGATATCTTTGACCTTGCTCAATATGTTGACTCGGTTAGCGGGTGCAGAATATGCCCCATCAATTTGCCCCCAGCGTAGTCTATGCCGTGGTATGGACCTTCGATGAGTGTTGAGCGTATTCTGCGCAAGTAAAATTTTGTAACCCGGCTTCTTCTTCTTCGGCTTCTTCTTCCTCGGCTTGGTTCTGCTAAGGCCGTACCGTATCCCCCCTCCACATGGATGTGTAAAGGGCATCAAATGTGGAAAAGAAAAGGGCGCTGGCCGGGGCCGAGGTTGTGAGTGCCGTGTGCTTTTGATTGCCCCCAGCCGGTGCTGCCAAGCTCGGTTGAACAGCGGGCCGTTTGGCAAGTAGATACCAAGGATCGTGTTGAAGAAGATACGTCGATTGACATTCTGTCAAGGAGCGTGTTGAAGAAGTTTCGTAACTGTTTGTCGATTGACATTCCATGGCTGCATGCTTGACACGTGGCTCGGCGTTGATTGGTTGACGCTTCATGGGCTTTGCTCTGATTGGTCGGATTGAGTGGGCTTTGCTTTATAAATAGGGCAGTTAGCCCCTCATTTTGGCTTTCCAAATTTTATTTTCAAAAAATTTCCTCTCGTTTAGTTCTTCTTTCGCAGAGTTCCTTTCTCTTTCTAATTTCTCGAAGCGTTACTCGGTGTAACATTTCCTTCCAAGGTAATCAAACGAATTCTTCAATCTTTTTTCTTGTTAAATATTCGTTGTCATGTCTTCTGCTGATGCCGGACCTAGTAATCCTGCGCCGGGGGGTTCCCCGTTGCGCCCTGATGAAGAGGAGGCACTGGCCGCCATCCCGATAAGGTCCGGGAGCCCTAGTTCTCCTTCTCCTGAGGTTGATCCCAAATTTCTGGAGGGTTTCGAGGATGATGATGATGATGGCGGTGATGATGTTGATGATGATGGTGATGATGAGGAAAGGGCTCATCCCGATGAAGAGAGGCCGCATCTCTTGGATCATGGTGACGCCTGTAAGATCGGTCCTGATCGTGCTTGGACGAACAAGTTCACCAGCTTGCTGCTGTTCAACTTTTGAACATCATTTCTCCTTCGGCGGGGAGTATAAGATTGTTATTCCTAGAGAGGGTCAGGCCGTCTGTTGCCCTCCCCCGGGTTGTATCGGCGTATACATCAGACACCTGGAGTATGGGCTCCGGTTTCCTCTGAATGCATACGTTTCTGCCATAATTAAAGCAATGAACGTCGCAGTGGCACAGCTGCATCCGTTGGCCATTAGGACGATTGTTGGCTTCGTGTGGCTATGCCAGTTTAAGGGGGAGGCCCCAACGGTGAACCTCTTCCGCCGGCTTCATCACCTTCGACAGAACGTCCAAGGTGGCACGGGGTGGTATAGCATACAGACTGAGCCGGGTTATATCACCGTCTCTAAGCTTACTTCCTGCAAGGACTGGAAGGCGCGGTGGGTATACGTCGAGGTCCCGGAGGATTATCCACTGCCCCGGTCCTTCCAGCACCGCGTCAATTTGCGGTGTGAGAGTCGGGGGGAGCGTGAGAAATATGTCTCCCGGAGTAAGCTTAAGATGGACGCTAGCAGGGTCCATCTTAACGAGGATGAGAAGCGGGCAATGCAGCTGTTTGAGGCTGAGAAGGACGGGACGCCGAAGGGATGGATGCCCCCGACGCAGATCATTCTTCAGGATGAGCTGCTCTGCCGCGTCGGCCTCATACCGGCCCTTGAACAGGGTGAGTGGGGTCGGTGTGAGGCCCATCTTTGCTTTTTATGTTTCTGTTTTTGAAGTTTGATTTATTTCTTTTACTTAACTCTTGCTTCGTTTCCTTTGCAGACCGCTTTGGCCCGGAACTGTCTGTTGACGTCCTCGAGAGGTTGGGACTTGACAAGGATGGGAAAGTTGTTGATTTGCATCCTAAGGCCGCGACACGTGATCGCAGACCGGCCCCAAACGACCTTATGGATCAGCAGTTGAAGGTTTTGGATGCGGGGGCGGCTCAGAGGAAGATCGCCGGCAACGTGCCGCGCCGAAAGCCAAGAGCAACGTCTACGGCGGCGACGGCGTCAACTTCAGTTCAACCTTTGATCCCTGCAGTCCAAAAGGAGAGGGTGGTGGTCGTTGTTGATGTCGATGAGGAGGTCACCGTTGCAGAGGAATCTCCTCTTCTACGTAAGAGAAAAGAGACAGCGACTGCTGCTGCCGCTGCTGCTACCGAGGCCGGCAAAGAAATGGGTCCTCCAACCAAGAAGGCCAAGCCTGGTACAAATCTAACCTGTGGCTCAGATTTAGCTGGTTCATTAGGCGTTCCTGATGACAGGCTCTCTGGTATGTCCATGAATGTTGACATGGATGCTTTGTCCGAATTTTTTGTAGATCAACCGCCGCCGTCTACCGGTCCCTCTGAATGGCGATTAGAGAAGCGGCCTGCGCAGACGGTTGATAAGAATGCCGCCGTTGTCTCCTCCTCCCCGAAGCCTTCTCCCGCCCAGATTAGGAAGATGCTGGCGAAGTGGGCTGACGTGGCCGGTGCTCACATTATGGAGCAAGAAAAGGTCGTGGCTGAAGCTGCCCCTGCGCTTGAACGGCTTAGGCTTGAGCTTGATGCTTCAAAGCAAGAGGCCGAGAAGGCGAAGAAGGACTCCCAGGCCGCCGAAAATGATTTCCTCGGCGAAAGCTCGGGAGGATCTTGAGAAGGTGGTCCTGGCCGAGGGCCAAGGTTGAGGCTGCGGAGGCCGACGCCGCTAAGTCTGGGAGGAGCCGGACAAGCTTCAACCCGCTTTCGACTTTCTTTGTTAAGAAGAGGGAAGAATGGAAGTCTCTCGTATTTGGCTCGGTCGAAGGCACACAGAACACAAGGTCTATCCTCGCCCGGAGGGAGGAGGACATTGAGACGCTCCAAGCCGACGTCATCCCTAACATGTGCGCCCAATACGGGACCAGGCCGAAGAGGCTACCATGGAAGTAATCGAGAGCTCTTTCCCGACTCCTCCTTCCCGTGGCAAAAATTCGACCAGCGCTTGATGATAAGGTGGTCGTTGCGGATGCAAAGGTCGCGGAGGAGGCAGAGGCTAAGAAGGCCGCTGAGGAGGCTGCGGAGAAGGCGGCCCATGCTGAAAAGGTGAAGGCGGCCAGGGAGGAAGCTGAGAGGGCAAAGGCCGCTGAAGCTGAAGCTGCCAAGTCGGCTTCTGAGTCGCCCATCCAAGATGATGTTGCTGATGTCGCCGGTGGCGAGCAGCAACAGGCATAGGGAGACGGGCGGTCGTCACCAGGTTCACCCGGCATCTCGGATAGCTTCAGCTGTTCGGGGGCCAATTATTAAGCCTTTCCTCCCTGCCATCTTTTGGCACTTCATGTCTTATGTCCGTACCCTTTTCTTTGTTCCTTCTTTTTGTAAACTTTGGTAGGTAGTGTTTAGGCTATCCCTATGGGGACGGCCGTCGACTTCTTCCTTGTATTACCTGTAAACATTTTTAATAAGAGTTTGTTTATTTTGCCTCTGGCTTGGCCGAGGTCTTTTTCTCATTTTTGTCTGAGTTGTCTTCTTTCGTTATTAATTGAGCGCTTTTTCCCGTTTCTGCCTTCGGCTTGGCCGAGGCAGTTAGAATGCGTATCTCAAATGTACTTAACGTTTTTAAACATGTTGGCGTGTCGGTCGCTTCCTCCACCGCCCGAGGCGGTCAGATTTGCGTTTCCCAACCGCCGTTGTGAACATGTTAGCGTATCGGTCGTTGTGTCCCCGTCACTCTCGGTCTGGCCGAGGCAATCGGGGTTACTGGCGCGACAGGCGTCGTCATCTCAGAGACGTGTTGATCGCTTCCTCTTTCACTCTCGGCCATGCCGAGGCGTCCGATTTGCGTTTCTCAACCGTACTTATACGTTCCTAAGCATGTTGGATCAACTGCTGTGGGGCAAGTCGCGTTTCCCTCGTCACCCCCGGCTTTGGCCGAGGTGATCGAGTTTACGTTTTCACTGCTGTTGTAAATATCTTGGTATGACTATGGGAGGGACACTTCATTTTGATAGAAAACTTGGAACATTCTTCCTTAGATATAATCAAGTGTTGGGGTGCCCACAATGGTCTCGGACACCTCCGCCGCTATATGAAGTATTTTCTAAGATTGTCGGTGTTCCAGTGGCTCATTAGAGGCATTCCCTCCATGTCTGTCAGCCGGTATGTACCCGGCCTCATTTCTTCAACCACTTTGTAGGGTCCTTCCCAGTTGGCCGTCATTTTGCCATGGATGTTTCCTTTGTTGGTGGCGGCCGACTTTCTTAGGAGTAGATCTCCTACTCTTAGGTCCCTTTTGTGGACCCTTCGGTTGTAGGCTCTTCTCATTCTGTTTTGGTAAACGGCTAAGTTGAGCCGTGCCGTGTCTCGACTTTCTTCGACCAGGTCCAGGGAGGCTTTCGGCCTTCCTCATTTTCGATCAGGTTAAAGGTTTGCGTTCAATGCTCGCACCGCCGCTTCAATTGGTAGGACGGCTTCAGACCCATAGACTAGGTGGAATGGACTGTATCCCGTTGCTTCTTTCTCCGTGGTTCTAAGGGACCACAGACGCCGGTAGTTCATCACCCACCTTCCCTTTAGATCTTCAATCTTCTTTTTCACCCGTTTAGGATTGTTTTATTAGTCGCTTCCGCCCCCGTCCGTTGCTCGAGGTGGCGACGGAGGAGTATGCAAACTTGATGCCGAGCTCTTCTAGCCAGTTCATTATCATGTCGCTCCAAAACTCTCGGCCGTGGTCAAATACCATGACTTGGGGCAAACCAAACCGAGTTATGACGTTCTCCCAAATCACCTTTCTTACAGGCCGTGGTCTTGGCAGTACCGCGACACTTCGACCCATTTGGTGAAGTAGTCAACGGCGACGATCGATACTTCCTTCCTCCGGAGGCCGTCGTAAATGGCCCTAATAAATCCATCCCCCACTGTGCAAATGGTAGGGGGCTAAGTCTTGGTTGCAAGTCTCGGGAAGGTGCGTGTATCACGGAGCATGCATCCGACAATTCTTACACTTCTTGGTCTTAGCTCGAATCCTCAAGCATGGTGGGCCGATAGCCGGCTCGGAGAGCTTTGTGGGCTAGCGTTCTTGCCCCCATGTGATGTCCACAGATGCCTTCGTGAATTTCTCGTCAAGATGAGTCCCGCGCGTAGGGGCCGACACATTTTAAAAGTGGCCTTATTACGGACCTTCTATACAATTCTCCTTCGAATACCAAGTACCTTGCGGCGATCCTTTTTATCTTCTGAGAGAGACTGCGGTCCTCCGGTAACTCTTTTGTCAGTTTGTATTTCATTATCGGAGTCATCCACGTTGTCTCGGCTTCTATGTCGCCCACCATGCCGACGGTCTCAGTGATGCTTTTAGCATTCCCGATATCCACCAAAGACGGTTGGTGACATTCTTGATGGTTGAACTGGCAAGTTTTGAGAGAGCGTCGGCTCGGTTGTTCTCAGACCGGAGGATGCATTGGATTTGGAAAGATTTCAATTTTGCTGTGTCAGCTTTTACTCTTTCCAGGTATCTTACCATCCCATCGTCTCGAGCCTCATACTCTCCTCTGATTTGATTGGTCACTAATAGTGAGTCTGTCTTCAACACAATGTGTTCCGCCCCGGCAGCTCTAGCTAGCTCGACTCCAGTGATCACCGCCTCGTATTCGGATTCGTTGTTTGAGGCCGAGAAGGTAAATTTCAAGGCATACTCAAACTCGTCCCCGTTTGGGCTGATGATAAGGATGCCGGCTCCTGAGCTGTTTGACGTAGAGGACCCGTCGGTATATACTTCCCATACGCCGGGCTGTGATTCTTCTTGATATGTGCACTCGGCTAGGAAGTCTGCAAGTGCCTGCCCCTTTATCGAGGGCCTCGGCTTGTATTGAATGCCGAAGCCGGATAGCTCTACTACCGATTTGATGAGCCTGCCGGATTGCTCAAATTTTTCCAATGCTTTCTCCAATGGTTGGTCGGTTAAGACCGTCACGGGATGTGCGTCGAAGTAAGGTTTCAGTTTCCTTGCGGCAACGACGACAAAGAAAGGCGCTTTTTCAATCGGCGGGTAATTTCTTTCGGCGGCAACAAAGTGTATGGTGACAAAGTAGATTGGGTGTTGCTTTGCTTGTCTTCTTCTCTCGATGATTACGGCCGACCGTGGCCGAGGTAATCGCTATGTACAGATATAGCGTCTCCCCGAAGATCGGCCGGACAGGGTCGGGAGAGTTTGAAGATGAGCTTTCGATTGCACGAAAGCCGTGCTCTGTTCCTCCCCCCCACCAAGTCTTTATTCCTTTTCAACACTTTGAAGAATGGGGTGCTCTTGTCGGCTGACCGAGAGATGAAACGGGCGAGAGCCGCCATTCTCCCAGTCAACATCATAACCTCTTTTCGATTCCTCGGCTCCGGTAGGTCCAGTATTGCTTGGACTTTTTCTGGATTGGCATCAATTCCCCTGGCGCTGACAAGCACGCTGAGGAACTTACCTGACCGGACACCGAAGTTGCATTTCATTGGGTTAAGTTTCATCTTGTATTTCCTTAGTGAACAAAATGTTTAGCTCAAGTCGGCCAAGTGCTCGCTGTCAGACTTGCTTTTTACAATAGCGTCGTCGACGTAAGCCTCGATGTTTCGCCCTTTTTGATCTTGAAACACTTTGTCCACCAGCCTAGTGTAAGTTGCGCCAGCGTTTTTCAAACCGAACGGCATCATTTTATACATGTATGTGCCGTGTATGGTGATGAATGCGCACTTAGGCATGTCTTCTTCGGTCATGAATACCTGATGGTACCCTGAAAAGGCGTCGAGCAGGCTCAGCATAGTGTAGCCTGCCGTTGCGTCTATTAAGCTATCTATTCGAGGCAAGGGATAACAATCTTTAGGGTACGCTTTATTAAGATTTGTAAAATCAACACACATCCTCCACCCCCCTGATAACTTCTTTACCATTACAACGTTTGCTAGCCACTCAGGGTAAGTACAAGGCATGATAAAGCCCGCCTCTAACAGTTTGTCTACCTCGGCCTTGATGGCCTCATCTTTCTTGGCTGAGGAGTTCCTCATCTTCCGCTTGACAGGCGAGCGTTGGAGAGTACGTTCACTTGTGAACGATCACCTCTCGGCTCACACTGCATCTCGGCGGCCGAGTATGCGAAGACGTCTTTGTTCTTCCTCACCGGTCCAGGAGGTCGGCTCTGAATTTTGGCTCCAGTGGCGACACCGACGATTACGGTGCGTCCCCGGGTCAATTTCTATTTGTTCGGTCTCGGCTCCCTCGACCATGCCGATGTTGTTGGTGCTCATCGGATCACCCTCCCGTCGTAAGGATGGGCTCTTCCCCTTCTCCGATTTCTTCGCCACTTTGAGGGATTGCATGTTACACCCTCTCGGCGATATTTGGACATTGACAATTTCGTCCCTCTCGTCCTTTGAGACGAGCTTTTGTGACTCCCCCGGTCCGAGACATACATCAATGTCGTGGCCCGGATGGACATTACAAAGACCGCCTCGCTCAAAGTAACCCGGCCTATCAGAACATTGTAGGCGGACGAACCATCAATGACCACGAACTCAGATAAAACGTTCTTGGCCGCATCCGCCTCGCCGAACATCACCGGCAACCTTATTGACCCCAGGGGCACCAGGCCGGCCCCAGAGAAGCTGTACAGTGGATTGGTGCAGGGACTCAGGTCCTCAATCTTCAGGCCGAGGTTGAGGAAGCATTCTCTGAACATGATGTTCGTGTAGGCGCTGTATCAATTAGGCACCTCTTAACCAAGTGGTTGGATATGTCCAGTGGACTACCGGGATCGTTTGTCGGGGCTACGACTCCTTCGTAGTCTTTCCTTCCGATGGTTATGTCGGGGACGGTGGAAGCGGGGATCGCTATGGTGGGCACAAAGTTGATGGCTTGGTAAAGCTCATTTAGGTGCCGTTTGTGCCCATTAGCCGACCCTCCGTTCTCGTTTCCTCCGATAACCACCTGGATCACTCCCATTCTCTGGAATACTGATTTCTGTTCGCCCGTCGGAGCTCGCTTCCGGGGCCCCGGCTACGTACTTGCTGAGGGCCCCCTTTCGGATCAGCTCCTCGATGGCGTTCTTCAGATGCCGACAGTCGTCGGTCTTATGGCCGGGCTGGCCGTGGTAATCGCAAAATTGGCTTGTGTCGCCCTCCGCCTTCGTCTTCGGGGGCCTTGCCCACTTCTGCCCTTCATTCTTGCTCAGGGCAAAGACCTCGGCCGGTGATTTGACCAGGGGGTGAGACCGTGGTACCGCTTCTGGGTGTATGGTCCCGAACTCCCCCCGGCGCCCGCCGAGTTCTGCTTCTTGTTAAATCTCTCAGGCCGTGACCTATTCTCGTCACGGCGACCTTCATCAACGTTCTCCCGGCGGCTTTTCCTCTCTGGGTGCCCAGATTCGCTGTGGCCTACCCAGGTCTTGTGGTAATCCTCCACCTTCACGGCCTGGTCGGCCATCCTCCTGGCGGAGTCTAGGTTGAGGTCCTCGCATTTGATGAGCTCGTTTTTGAGCTCGCCTCTCGGGAGGCCCTTCATCAGTGCGAAGGCCGCCAATTCAGTGTTCAGCTCCCGGATCTGCTGAGCTTTCGCGTCGAACCTCTTCACATAGCTCCGTAGAGACTCGTCATCCCCCTGTCGGATAGTGAGGAGATCCGATGTCTCCACGGCCCTTCTCTTGTTGCAGGCGTACTGGGCTATGAAGTTATCCCTTAGGTCGGCGTAGCAGTATACCGAACCATCAGGTAGCCCCTTGTACCAACTCTGGGCCATCCCATGCAGAGTTGTTGGGAAGACTCGGCACCATACCTCATCGGGCTGTTCCCACACCGACATGTAAGACTCGAAAGCCTCAGCGTGGTCGGTTGGGTCGTTATCCCCTTTGTACGATAGGGACGGCAGCTTCAGTTTGCTCGGCACGGAGACTCCGAGGACGTAGGCACTGAGGGGCTGTCTGACCACGTGCCGAATGACATGTGGCGATCGGCTCCTCGCATTCCTAGTACGGCTTCTCTCCCCGTGGCGGGAAGGGCTTCTCGTTGTCCGACTTTGGAGAGTCGGGCTTCTTTCTTCACTTCTCCGGGGGTGGCCTCGTTGGCGCCGCGGCGACGCTGTCCTCCCGCGAGGTGGGGAAAGACTTTGGTCTGCCACTGACACCACGGGCACCGCCGGCGTCTTTGCATGTCCAGCTCCTTGTATTGCTCCGGTCAAGTTAATCGGAGTTACTTTATGGGCCCTAGTCACCTGTGGGTGTGCTGCCGTCACCGTCGTTGCGGCGGGGGTGATCGGCGTATTACCCATCAGGTCCAGGAACAGCTTCAGTTTGGCTGCGTCGACCACATGTCCCATGATAGTGACTTGGCCGGTGGGCAGCGGTTTTTCTGGTAGTATGGGCATCCCGAATGCCGGTTGAATGACTCGGCCGGTGGGGGACTGCCCAATCTCGGAATTATGGACTGTGTCATCCTGATAGAATGCAGTTTCGTCGCTCACAATTACCTCTTGTTGTTTTGACATCTTCTTAGCTTGCTGGGTGGGTTTTGTTTTGTGTTTTTTTTTTGTAAGGGGTTTTGACTAGCTTTTAGTATGGTTTCCCACAGACGGCGCCAATTGTTCCGGGTGTAATTCCAGAGCAGATTTGTTACCACGTAAGCTTGTAGAATGATGACTTTGCTTGACTATTCCTTTCGGCCTCTCCTGAAATAATGAACAAACTGAGGGCTCGGCTGGGTACCGAGCGTACTCACTCCGACGTTCAAGTCAGTAAACTTAAAGGGATTAAGTTGTGTGTTACTTGGCACAAAGTATATTGTAGAGAGATAATGGAGTTTATACCAGATTAGTGTGTTTAATTGATTATCTTCGGATCCTTTCCTCAATGAGGGTTGAGGAGTATTTATAGACTTTCACCTTTTGTCACGTAGTGGCCAAGTGGCCAAGTGGCTTTAGCAGGTGGAAAGATTGATCTACCCTCGGCCGAGAGACCCATGGCAGGCCGGCGGACCTGGTTGACTCCATGCCGAGGGGTCTTGGATATGAGTACGCGGATATGTCTCCCGGCTGGCTGGTTGCCTAGCCGAGACCCAAGTGACGGGCCGACAGGCTGCGTCGGCTAAGCTGTCTAATATGTTGACTTGCTGTGGATATCTTTGACCTTGCTCAATATGTTGACTCGGTCAGCGGGTGCAGAATATGCCCCATCAGTGATAATATACAAAAACTATATCAAAATAATTCCTTAGTCATGTAAGTCCGTAAAATTGATAGATCATACAAGTATATATTCTTAATTTTCACTTGTCCAATTATAAATATATAATAATAACCATAACCAAAGTGTAGCCCAAATTACAAACCATTTCATAGGTAACCAAAACACTATTTTATAGCAGCATACCAATTTCCTTAACGTCACTATCATCTTACCAAAGCAAAGCATGCAACCAAAACCTAAACCCGTATTATCTTATTTGAATACCGAAACAAATAATTAACCGTATCTTTTATAGGCTGACCTTAAATTACCAAATCCAATTATGGCATGTTTGGCAAAGGCCATTTCATTTGGAAATACGGATTTGGCTCAAATACAATGTTTGGGCTCATAGCAACATTTGTATTTGGATTTGATAGAAATCCTATCAAATTCTAAACATTAATAAATTAGCCCATTTCAAATCCACACCCTTACCCCCCGTATTCCAAATTACAACGCAGCCCACAGTTCACATCTCCATCATCGCCATTCATCAACATCGATTTCATCGACAAAGTTCATCCCCAATTTCTAGGGTTCGTGCCTGCGATTTCATCGACAAAGTTTAGCCTGCGATTTTTCCTGGGTTATAATCATCGTTTTTCTTCTCATCGACATCCATCAGAGCAATTCAAGTATGTTTATGCCTCTTTCGATTTTTCTAGGTTTAAGTTTCTAATTACTCTGCTAAATTATGATTTGTGTGTTGAAATCTATCGTTTCATTTGTTCATTGAATAGCAGATATTCGATTTTTTTTGTGTATTGAAGTTTATAGTTTGATTAGTTGATTGAATGGATGATATTCAATTTTTGAGTGTTGATATAATGGAGAAATGGACGAACCCATGCCTCTTTATAGTTGTTTCGTTCATTTTATGTTTTTATGATGGAGAGATGAAATTTGAATTAGTTTCGTCGCTGAATTAGTTGTCTGGTCGTGTGTGTTGATGATGAAATCGACTTTTCGGCTTTAGTTTTGGTTAGTTAAAGTGTAAATAACATTGATTTGAGGCTAGAGTGTATGATAGGGATGAGTTAGATTTTGAGAAGAGGTTCTATCATCTCTGGGTGTAAATGAACGAAAGAGATGATAGAGTTTGAGTTAGTTTCGTCGCTGAATTAGTTGTCTGGTCATGTGTGTTGATGATGAAATTGACTTTTCGGCTTTAGTTTTGGTTAGTTAAAGTGTAAATAACATTGACATGAATATGAGAGTTATGCAACTCTAGGCAAATCTTCCTCAAATTTTTGCCCAGTTTAGTCAATTTGGGGTAAATCTTGTACCTGTCAGCTTTAATCTCGGTGTTGTATAATCAAGTAAGTCAAGGAAACAAGGGAGATGGGGATTGGAAGCCTCAAGCCTACCAAGCGGTGGTAGATGAGGTAAGAAGCAAGCTAAATGTATCCGTTACTACTGAAAATGTGAGGAATCGTGTCAGGATTTGGAGAAGGCACTATGGAACTATCATGGAGATAAGAACCAAAACTAAATTCAAGTGGGATGAGGAGAGAAAGATGGTGTTAGTATCACGTGACGATCAGGATGAATGGGATACATATATCAAGGTAATCCGTCTGCCTTCTATTCTATTTTCTGTACTGCTTGCTTTTATGGTTGGTATTTGTACATTGATGATTCTGAGGATAGCAGTAGCATTGCCTGCAGTGGCTCCTGTTCTGAACCTCAGTGTTCTGCTGTATATAACAGTGTTCTGATGTATATAACAGTCTGCATCATCAACTATTCAGTACTTAACTTCCTGAAAAATGTTATATAACCTTCTGTTCATCTTTATAACAAACCACCTACTTCATCTTCTTGTATAATCAAGTATGCAGTGCTGTCTTTTTTCTAGACTAACATGTATGTCTTTTTTCTACACACTCACTTTGCTGGTAAATTATGTACTATGCAGTACTTAACTTCCTGAAAAATATTTTGGTCATTAATTCATGGTAGGTCTTCTCTAATTGTAACTCTTCTCTTTCTGACTGCTGCGTCAATAAGATTATCCACTGTCAATTTCCCTCATATTCAATTTGTTTTCTCCCTGTTATGGAATATAGAGTACCCTGGTTTGCTAACATCATTGTCTGAGTTTTTGGTCTGATCTCTTGTTGGATAGTAGCATAGCTTGTAGCTGTTATACTTTTAAAGCTGTTGTATAGACGAAATTGTCTAAGAACTGACAGAGTGCTTTGTTAGAGTTAATGCATACTCATTGTTTATCAGACTAACATGTATGTATGTGTCTTTTTTCTGCATACTCATTGTAGGCCAACCCACCTGCTTCATCTTATGCCAATAAATATATCGAGCATTGGGATGATATATCGATATTACTCGGACCTGATAGAGCTGTTGGTGATGGAGGGGAGCACTATGAAGAGGGTGCTACTATGATAGATGAGGAAGCATGTGATGGTTCGACTTCTAGCATCGATACTACTTCAACAAGCTCCAAAAAGAAGCGAAAAAGTGATAGTCTAGCTGATGCGGTTACTCAAGTTGCTAACACACTCCAAAGTTATGTTGAAGCTAGACTAAAATCAACTCCAACTTTGGGAGGAAAAGAGGTATTTGATGAGGTTTCCAAAGTTGTTGGCATCCTACGTCCTCAGATTCTACAAGCCGTAAATATGTTCGTGGAGGCGCCGGTGAAATTTCAAGTTCTCAAAGACCTTCCGAGTGATCAAAAATTAGATTGGATTTTGCTTTGTCTTGATGAGCGTAATCGAGCATTCTAGTTGAAACTGTAAACCGAATTTGATCATAGTTGGACAATTTGAGCATTCTAGTTGAAACTGTAAACCGAATTTGAGCATTCTATTTTGTATTGCGGAAAATTTTAGCCTAAAAAACCTTGCAATATGAGTTAACTATTGAGTTTGGATCAAATTTGGATTCTCAAATTCTTTGTATTGCCAAACATAAAAATTGGATTTCAAATTCTAAATTTCAAATCCCTTGTTTCCCAAACAAAGAATTTGAATTTGAGATTCATGATTTCACATTTATAATTTGAGATTGGTCATTTAAAATGAAATTCAAGTATCCAAACGGGGTCTTAGATGAGATGTCTGCCTAACCTTTATTAACATGGTAATGAATCCATAATTAATACAGACCATAATTCACAATATGCATATGAGGTTATATGTGGTAACATGCCATTACTACATGGATTATAATCATACGATAACTACATGGATTATAATCATACGATGTACCAAAGTGAAATATGTAAAGCACCAAAGTTACCTGCAACCAATTTGCTTGCAATCGGAAAGAACAATGACAGGCTGAAAGCGCCAGATAACAGGGTGTACAGATTGATGACCATGCAAGGTCAAATCTTGTATAATCCCCGACCGTACTTTGTCTGACAAAATGCTAAAACTTTAGTGTACAGAGTACCTTTCGACAGTCCATGAAGCAAAAACCTTTTTACTAATATCTTTTATCGAGTCCTCTTTTGAGTTTCAAAATTTGTTTTTGTTTTATTTTATTTTTATTTATTCCTCTTTATTTAAAACAAAATAATTTCTAAAAACCCAAGTGGTACGCGCTGTGGCTTCCTGGATCCAGATGTTGCTCTGGAACACCATGAGATAGCACCAGGTATTTGTACTATTTGGTTATCTTCCACGCTTCTAGGGAGAAAGGCTTTGACACTGATGTTGGTTGCTTGTCGATGAGGCACACTTTGAGGGTCCACCCCCCATGTGAGGTCACGAAGACGTTTATCTTAAGTCAAGCCACATGGAGAGCATACGCCGAGGTAGCGCGCAGGGTTCGGCATACTAAGACCACCCATACCTTAACGTTAACTCAGTAATTCCTTAGCTAGCTATGTCGTAGATCAATGGGTGCACACACGGATTTCAAACGTCTGGAACCACAAGGAACGCAACATTCCTTGTTAGTCAGAAACATTCAATGAAGCTATGCTCCAGTAAGCTAACCCTAGTGATAAAATATTTTACGTCATGGGTAAAATATTTTATCAAACATCTGCCACCAGGGGCAGAGGCTGTGTACCTGGAACCAGGTCAGCCTCCTGGCAAATCAAAAATGGGAACTAAACTCCTGGCAAACGAAACCACAGAGACAGAGCATATAGTCATGGTTGACATTGCATTCACGACATATGATAGTCTACAGCATATCTAACCATCATATAGTCTGCCTCATACATTAGAGAGTCTATCCATGCACATACATCGCGCTACTAATATTTTGCAGGTATCCCCTACATAGTAAATGCACAAAGAAACTTGTGCCGGATGTTCCGACCACCGATTCACCCTTGGTGACCGGATAATGAGAATGGTAAGGACATGTGGGAAGTGCTTCCTAGGATTCACCGTCCCGCCCCCAAAGATCGCTTTCCTCGGTTCCCGAGCCACCGTCCCGAGTTTCAGTTCGACGATCGACTCCCAAAGATCGCCACCTGGTTCCTAGTGTCACGCGTCTGGTCTCCAAAGGTGTCGCCGTCGGTTTCCGGACTCGATCGTCGGCTCCCAAGATCCGCTTTACGGTTCCCGAGAGCGTCGTGCGATCCCAACATCCGCCACCGGTCCCCAGTGAGTCGTATGCTCCCTGGCATCCGCCATCAGGCTCCCAGCATCAGCCGTCTGGCTCCCAGAGCCAGCTTCCAGATTCCAGAACCAGCCGTCTGATTCCCTGCATCCGCCAACAGGATTCCGGCTCCAGCCATCTGGCTCCCAGCGTCAGCCGTCTGGTTCCCACCACCAGCCGTCAAGATCCCAACGTCAGCCATCGGGTTCCTAGAGTCCACCAATTGTTCTGAGCATCCTCCAGCAGAAATCCGCCTGGAGTCCGCTTGCTGAAAAGTCTGCTAACAGGAGTCCACGAGTCTACATCAGTAAAATATCAGTTTACATCTACTTCCCGATCAGCAGAACCAAGGAGAGCCAGAAATCGGTCTACAAGGACAGCAGAGTACAATTCAGCAGAGTCAAGCAGGCCAAGGTACCGACTGCAGGTGCGAGTAGGGATGCAGAATTATCTCAAGTATATCCGGCAAGAGTCGATCCGGCAAGCGACCAAGACTTGCTCCAAAGAGACTCCGATGAGACTTCTCCATCAAAGCTTCAATGCAATTGTTCCAAAGAAAGTTTCAATGATGCATCACGAGAGGTTGATCTGCAGCTCCTTCCAAAGAATAGCAAAGATAATCCGAAGGATAGCAACAGTTTATCGGTAGCAGAATGACGACAGTAAGCAGAGCTTGAAGAATCAATTTCCCTCCTCAACAAAGCTGAGAAGCGAAATTGGGGGCAACTGTTAGGGCCAAAATTACCGTATTTTGCCTGGGCTACGTGGCACAAGATAAGTATGTAATTAATGAGCAATGGACCCATAACATACATGGGGAGTCGGGCCCATGGACCGAGCCAGGGAGGCAGGCCTGGAAGCAGAATAATTCGGGGAAGGACAGCAGGTAAAGAAGAGTTCGACTTAAACTAAGATATTAATAAGATCCCGAGTAAGACAAGGAAATCCTAATTATTGCCGTATTCTGAATAAGGAAAGTCCAAACTCTACCTTGAGGAACAAGGTAATTGAGTAGGGAACCCTAATAAACCCACTAGGGTTTATCCACTATAAATACAAGGAAGACAAACAAGAGAAGAGATCCATTCATTCACACAAGACGGCGTATACCACCTAACTTTCCTCCTGTGCACAACCCACGCATAAAACAAATTACCTTATAAATCATCCAAAGATTCCCCTTAATCATTGGCTAATGATTACCTCAATTACTACACCATGAATGCCATGCACCAAAGTAACATACGTATATACCCTCAAACCCCTGACATCCGGTTAATGCTCCGCCTGTCTCTCTTATGCACCGGACATATTATTCTTCATCAGATCCGGACAATTGTATATTGTACTTGCACTCAAATTATTACATAGTGGAATATTGGCGGGATTCCAACTCCCCCCGCGGTTGTTTCCCACATCGGGTTTTCCGCGTCACCAAAATCTCTTGTGTCATTATTTCCTTATTTCGTCCTTTACTTTATTCATATCGCCACTCCGTCTTAATTACATACATATTCCGTCACAAATCACATATAATTTAACCCCCCGTCACGAGGCTAAAAAGAGCGGTCACTTTAACCCTAAATTGGTAGAAATTTACCAAAACACAATTCACAATTCCCATGCCACTCAAATCTTATCACATAGGAGTAATTAATAATTGATTTGTTATCTCAATTGCAATTTTTATTGCCATCACCGAAAGAAAATTGGAAGACACACGGCACACCAAATTAACCCCAAAAAGGTTATCCGACATGTGGACTTGCTTACAACAAGAATAATTAGCAAAGCTATAACGCATTAAATCTTCACCAATTCTTATTTCAGACCAAGGTATCCGTCTTATTAATAAGACGGATACCATATTCTCTCACAAAATACCCATTTAGGGTGAGTGGAGAAGCACATGGGAGGTCCCACCTTTGTCCCCTCTACCCATTTCCTCTCACACAACGACCCGTCTTAAAATCCAACCCGTTTTAAGCAAGACTTACTCTTAAATCTTAGTTCCGTCCGCAGCCATCCAAACAACATATGAGCGAGAAATCACAATTTAACATAAACAACTGATTTTCTAATAACCTAATAGATTTCGCACAATAGTGAGAATGCCGAATAGTCCAAAATAAATCGTCCTAAATAATTTAATATGAAGGTGGCTCTGATACCACTTGTTAGAATTAATCCGAATAAAGACCATAAACTTCATAATAAATTATTCGGTAAATATTAGATGCGGAAGCGTACCTGATTACATGACGAATGGTTGGGATGAGCCGCCTGGAGGGACGGTCTTCAGGATTAGGTCTTCTAGTAGACACACATATGGGATGCGGGGAGATTAGGTTATTGTGTGCTACCAGAGACCATAACCCAGGTGACTTATATATAGTCTCCTCGATCTAATGCGTCCATCATGCATTAGTAACCTAATGGGTATCTACACAATTAAGATATCCGGCCCATACTTTATAAGACGTAATTAATATGCCCGTATTATATTATCCAGATAGATCACTATATTGGGCGGAAAAAAAAAGGTTCGTACGATTCCTGGTTCCGCACTTGCATACATCCATTGTCGTTATAGCTTCAATGAATGACCCACTCAATCTCTTGAGATGTATTCAAGTGTTGCTGGGGCGACTTGTGTATTTGACCCAAATAATGACTTGGGAGTTGGGATGTAATTTCACTAGATCCAGATAATGAATTTGAACTTAATGTCAACTGATCCAGATTGAACAAATCGAAATGCTAAAGGTTACAGGTTACGGCAACATTACCTTGTTACAATAATGCTTCCCATATGTTGCAAGGCCAGTGGTCAGATGTATACAACCTCAAATCCTCAGTTCAAAGCATTCTCATATGTTACTATCAAACATCTTAACAATAAACTCATTTTTACCGTAATTAGTGATATTATTTTGTTTTTATTTCCACATATAGATTATTAATGTGTGTCTTAGGGCAAACGTTAGAAAAACCCAAATAAATATGGTACCATTATAATCATTCAAACGACGAACGAACAATCAATAATACTACGATTAACTTTATGCAATTCTCCCCTCTTGATTTTAATAAAAGGTATACTCGTAACTCATCATAAATTCCTTAGTATATTTTTCTAGTTAATCTGCTAATCTGAGGTTTCAAGTTCAGGGATTGTTCTTAAACTCTTCTTGATATTCATTATGGAGAAGATTTCACTATGGTATGTATAATAATAAAATCATGGGAGGACGCAATGATTCGAGCAACTTTCCGAAACAAATACAGAGTATCCATATTTGATCCGGTAAGCTCTTGCAACAAATCGTGGATTACCTTAATGTCCCTGATGGCTGCCATTTAGTTTCGGCATCAAGTCGATTGCATTTTTCTCCTTTTTTTTTCTTTTTTTTTTCTTTTTATCTGAAATCGATAACTGCATTAAGCAGTACCATGGCCACATCATATACCATAACTCTTTGTTAACCAAATACATTATGAGTTTAAGATTAACAATCAGTGCCTCAAATTCTTCCTCTGTTTCCGTAAACTGGGATATACTTTAGTATATTGTCATAAAACAATGGTCAAAGTTTACAATGCAAGAACAAAAACTAAATCCGAAAATAATTTGAAATACGTTGACATGAATCACTCATGTGGAAGTGAATGGAAAACTTGCAACAATATATAATACCCGCAAACCCTGACGCACAAAGTTCCTGTTCAGAATCCGTCAACTCATCAATTTGTTTCTTTAATGTTAGTGATTCCTTCAGAAAACGAGGTAACAGGGAGAGGGAGTTATCTACTCGCTGAGCTCTTCATCATCGCTAAGATCGAGCACAGTGGGATATATTATGGCCTCGAACTTCATACTTCCTTCATCAATCTGCTTTCTCTTGATCTTGAGAACCGACTTCACGAGAGAGGTATCACACCAGTGTGCTTCAATGCCCATTAGATATATCATGTTTCCGAATTCTTCTGGAATTTTATCAAGCGACTTGCATCGATGGACAACTAATCGCTCTAGCTTAGGAAAGTTATCATCTGATGCTTCCCATTCTTTAATATTAAGCCCCTCCATTCTCAAGTATTTCAGATTTTCGAAGGTCGCAGCTGTGCTCCATTTTTCCCCTGCAACGGCTCTGAACAGTAACTTGAGGATCTCAAGCCGAGGCAGCATAACAGCAATCTTTTCTATTTCCAACCAGGATAACTGAAATCTAGAAAGTGTCAGCTTGTACAGGTTCGAGGGAAAGCTAAGCTCGCCACAAAATGAACCCAAGCTTTGATAGAACACTTTCAAAGATTCAAGGTGACAAAGGCAATCAAGAATAGACAAGTCAAATGACTTTTCCAATACTATGCATCTTAGCTTTCGAAGATTTGGCAACCTTACAATTATCTGGTCATCAATGCTCCCTGAAAGAACTGGGGTAGAGAAGTTTTGAAGACTACTTAAAGAGTTGTCGTTACTCGGACCCACACAGATTCTTGCACGTTTATCAACCAGGAGATCCCTTAATTTGCTCAGATTGAAAATTGCGTGAGGAACCTCAACTTCACCGCGAGTTCCTTTCACAATGAGCGTTTCAAGGTTCAAGAGACGACTAACTGATGATGGGATACTTTTCATCGAACCCCTTAGGGACAAGTACCTCAACAATGTTAGTTCTCCAACACCTGCAGAAAAGTCTCTGCCCATTTCTGGTTTTTCCAAATCCAGCAAAGTAAGTGATTTGAAATTCTCAAACACAAACGTGAAGTTTTGCATTGGATCATGTTCCCTTAAAGAGCAAATCAAGGAACGCGGTTTTAGCAGTGTTAATCCATCAAATTTAAATTGCATGCACGGATCGCTAATTGAGCGAAAGCATACGCGACCACGCTGTTGACAACTCGCAGGTTCATCCCACCTGGAATGTAAAACACATAAGCAATGCAAGCGAGAGAAACAGTTTAAAATATGTATATGTATGAGAGGCTAACAGTCGAGTATATTTCACTGCTTCTTTTCATTTTGTCATAGCCATGGACGAGCTAATTAAAGTAATGAAAGCGAGGGAATAACTCATACCTGTTCAATGTGAACAGGAACTTCTCCGCTTTTGCTTTTTGTATGCAAAAATCTAGTAGCAAATCATGGATCCTGCAGGTCTGAATTCGATGATCAGAACCTCTTTTTGCAACCATTAGCAAACTTCTGTCCACTAGGTCGCACAAGTACTTCTCTGCAGCGCTTTCCAAGCTTTCCTGCTCATATGAAGTCTCTACGAATCTTTCTGCAAGCCATAGTCGTATCAGTTTCGACCTAGGGATTTCTTTACCTTTACAGAATGCTGCGCAATATAGAAAGCATTGTTTCATGCCAACTGATAGATGCCTATAACTTAGTTCTAGCGTACTAGAACCCCCAGTTAAGAGGTGACCATCCAGGCTCCGTTCAATTTCCTTCCATCCATCTTCCGTCTCATTTTTATTTTTAAGAACTCCAGCTATCATAACAATTGAAAGTGGCAGCCCTCCACATTTCTTTGCGATTCTTTTCCCAATTTCACCTAATTTTTTAGGACAAGTCCTTGTGCCAAATACTTTCTTCTGCAATAGATGCCAACTTTTTTCTGCACTTAGGAGGCTGAGTTTTATAACATTTGTTACATTTCTATCACCACAAATTTTCTCTCCGACGATGTTGGACCTGCTCGTTATTAGTATTTTACCTCCATTGTCGCAGGTTGGAAAACATTTCCAAACACCATCCCAAGCATCAGCATCCCATACATCGTCTAAGACTATGAGATAGTTCCTTTTTTGACGTAGACACTGCTTCAAGAGTGTAGCTAAATCTTCCACCCTCATGACATTGGTTTCACTGCTAGGTCGCTCACTAATCTGACCTATGATGTTTTGGAGAAGCTCTTTCCTTTGAAACTCTTGTCCAACATAACACCAAGCATGAGCATGGAAAGACTTGGCACAATCTTTGTATAGACGCATGGCTAAGGTTGTCTTGCCTAAACCAGGCATACCAACTATCGATATTTTCTCCAAACTCGTTGACCCTGTGGTAAGTTGCACCCTTAGTCTATCTTCCTCAAAGCGGTCTTCAACTTTGGAATGTTCTGTTGTGTGGCCTTTTTCCATATGGTTTACAGTGCGAGCACCTGAGCCCTCAACTTCAGTCTTGGAAATTTTCGACAGATTTTCTTTGATAAGCTTAACCTCTTCTGAGACATAAAAAGCTCGTAATTTATTATACCATGGAGGAAACTCCTCAAATGTGTGTATCATATTGTTCACTTTGCGGCCCAGTTTCGTAAACTGAGTCCATAGCAGATTAACTTCCTCTGGTTTATCGTGCCTCATTATATAAGGTCGAAGAAAAGAAAAGAAAATAGATAAATCATCATGGAGTACTCCAATTTGATCTCGGATATAAGTATCACTTTCCTTAAACTCTGTCAGATTCACTAGCAAATCAAAGAACTCTAATTCAAACATGGGCAGCTCCATGCATGGAAACTTGGTATATTCTTCATAAGCGTGTCTGAGCGATGCATTGAAGCCCTTGACTCCTTCTTTCAGACTAAAGCGTGCATCATATTTAAATTCCCTGAAAAATAAGATATAATTGTGTGCTGCTTCGATGACCTCAACCTCAACATCTTCAACAACATCAACTACTCCCTCCGTCTTGGGAATTTTCAAAACATTTTTCTCAAGGGAGTAAACTAATTTTACAAATAGGTTATCATCTTCAGCTGTGACAAGAGATCTGCGAAGCTCATGCAAAAGCTCATTAGCTTTAGGCATCTGGACTAAATATTTGATCAAGTCGAGTAATAGATCAGTAGGGTGCGGCATCTTTGCTGTAATATCTTCGAAGATGTCAAGAGAAAGGGCAATAAATTCTTTTTTGCTCTTCAGTTTTCTTAAGCAGAGTGACCAGAGTCGCATCCAAGCGTCACAGGAGATTAGTTGAACTTGGTGGTACTTATCCTTGAGCTTCATACTTAGTTGCAACATATTTCCGGTGTCCTTGATAAATGTGTGGAGTACGCTGAGCTCCCTCATATATCTGGCAGCAAGAGTATTACGTAACACACTATCCTCCAAAATCAGCCTCGCACATCTGAAGAAATCGTCAATACAACTGGGAGTAAGATTGTATCTCATGTATATCTTCCAGGCAACATCTCTAATGTGAGGAATCTTCTCTTTCCTATCTTTTGTACCATATTCGTCGACATCCGAAAATATATGACTCGCCTCATCAGCCAAGGTATATATATCTCTTGCAATGGCATAGGATATGCCACTCTCCACAAATTTTTTACTCCACGGAGGACTAAGTGCACATTGAATATCGTTCATTTGAGCTACCAAGTGACTACTGTCCGATTTCTTATTGTAAGGAACATCAAGCATTATTGTTCTCACAATGTATCGCAGATCATTAGTGACGCAGACAAGAGTTTCATACTCGGGTCCACATGGGTCTTCCATGGTTAGAATCGGGTGTCTGTAGTACCTAATATTTTGCCACTCTTTTACATATTTTGCTATCTCCTCCGCCAATGTAGAAATTTCTCTCTTTCCATCTACGTTGATCAATGGCAGTAGCTTAAAGATGCGCATAGCTCTCTGGGCATAGTCTTCCATAAGCCTAGACATATCATGTGTCAGTGGCCTAATTTCTTCCAACTTTTCTAAGTTCCGATTCGCCATCGACTTATGAAAACAAAGCAAGACTCCAAGTTCTTGTTTAATGGTTGTAAACTTATCGGACATTGAAAGAGTTACTTCCTCGACATCCTGAACATATTCCAGACTTTCCAGCGCTCCCTCTGCGCATTTCACCCAGTCATTCCTACATGAGTAAAAGTAATCGGCCATGTGCCAGAGACACTCATTTTCTTCACATGAGGACTCGTTGCTACAATCCACTTTTTGCAACCAATAATCAATGAATTCATCCCCATTCTTAAAATCTTCTAGTTGTCTAAGAGAGTATGTCTCCCCAAGACGCGAATCCCAATATGGTATGATGTACAACAACCCATGCCTGAGCGACTCAATTCTACTTTCGAGATTGTATGCTGAAGATCCACAAAATCTCTCAACATCTGCTTCTATTATGTCTAAGTCCTGCAATATTCTCCTGTATAAAGTCATTTTTGCTTATCCCATATGTCAGCCAGGATCAGATATTACATCCAGCCTATCACCTGCGTATGGATAAGAAAACATAGTTATCTCCAAGCTCCAGCAAATATGGAGTATTATCTATCGGACGGATAAATCTGTTAAGTTTTGTCACGTAGTTTCGTATGTTATTGGTACAAAACTGTAGCTACAAGTGTATATTATGAATAAATATTGGTTAAAGATGGAGTTGTCAATAAACCGAGTTACTTTGAGACAATACAAGTATGATGAAGGGAGAGACAGGAAGCAGTCTAGCATTACTCTGTCAATAAACCGAGTTACATTTAGTACTGTAATAAAAAATCCGGATAGTATCGACCACGGTTATGACTACTGCCCGGAAACATGGAAAATATTTAGCAATTGTTTGCTATACATATGAATGAAAGTAAACCCTAAGTTAAAAAATAGGACACCATATCTCAATCCCTAAAACTCATAAAAGATTAAGAGACATGAACCTCCTTCTTATTACTTGTCCTATCCACGTCAAGTCGTCAACCACATGACCAACTTCCAAACTTCTTTTACCATTTTCCTTCACGAGAAGATGGCCTTTAACCACATCTAATTTCCTTATGACATCCTTATTTCTTGGATTTACCACCTTTTCAATTTTATAAAAGCGATTGCCATACAAAATAGAGCCTTAACGTTCTGAGGAAATGTATCCAAATTCCAAAATCATGGAGCACAAATCCACAACAGCCTGATGTTCTTCAAGTTTAAGGGCACATGCAGCAAGATTAGAATTAAGGGAAATAGCAAGGTCAGGATTGACCGTTTTCGCCTCCAATACTCAAACTTAGAAGTTTACAAGCTTCGTCGTAACAAGCTGCAGCCCTATCAAAATAATTCTGCTTAAAAAGACCGTTCTGTTTGTCTTTAAGCTCCTTAACCACAAACAAAGGCGACCCTGAAGATTCATAAAACAGCCTAACATCCTCAACCCCCATCATCCTCCATAAACCCATCATTAGCATGAAAGCAAGCAAAAATTGCAAGAAATTTATGAAAAACGCTAATGAAGCTCATAATTCAACACTCTTAAAACCCCAAAGAAGCATAAAAAACCATGAAGGTAAGAACTTGAAACCCCTCAACACAAAACAATAACCCTTAATAACTAAGAATAAAATGAAAACAACAGACAGCAGAAAAACAAATCTAAACTAATCACACCAACCACAAAACAACAGAACCAAATATGAATCAGCCAAAGTCAGACGAGCTCTTATATTGATGACCGGAAGCCAAAACCGTAACATGCAAAAGGGGGCAAATAAACCTGATTCGATTTAGAGAAATCCGATCAAAATCAAATAAGTCCAGAGGAAGTCGGTGATGAGCATGAGAAAGAAAGAGCAGGTGAAACCTCGCCGGCGATCTTACATAATCTACCGGAGAAGTCGCCGACGAATAAAGGATTTTACTCATTTTAGGATTTTTTTTTTTTTTGGTTTTCTCTCTCCCGATTTTTTTTCCCTCTATAAAGTGAGTCCATTTTTGAAATAATGGTCAAAAATAAAATATCTGTCGTTTTGGGTCGGTTTTGAAAATATTTGTCAAAATGGTGTCCACGTAGGCTCGGGATTTCTAGACCCGAAACACGCCACTACCAATGGCGTGTTTTGTGAAGGAAACACGCCATTAGTAGTGGCGTGTCTTTACAATAATTTTTTTACTCAACTGACTAAACTAAAAAAAAAAAAAAAAAAAAAAAAAAAAAAAAAAAAATTACACAAGACACGCCATAGGGGATGGCGTGTTTCCCCTCCGAAACCCGCCATTCCCAATGGCGTGTTTGTCTTAGTCCATTTTTTAATGAAGTTTCTTTCCCTACTCATTATAAACACGCCATTTGTAGTGGCGTGTTTTAGGTCCAGAAATCCCGAGTCTACGTGGACACCATTTTGACAAATATTTTCAAAACCGACCCAAAACGACAAATATTTTATTTTTGACCATTATTTCAAAAATGGATTCCTATAAAGTGTACGGTTAATTTTAACTATGGAGCCCAAATTATTATAATCGTCTTAGATCTTATTCTTTTGGACTTAAATCACTTAACTTGAATTCACTTCAGATCCTATAAGTTCAGTTTATATCAGATCCTATAAGTTCAGTTCAGTTCAGTTCAGTTTAGATCCTATAAGTTCAGTTCAGATCAGATTCTATGAGTTCAGTTCAATTCAGATCCTATAAATTCAGTTTAGATCCTATAAGTTCAGATCCTATAAATTCAGTTTAGAAAAGTTATATACGGAGTATAATTTTTAAAAACCGACGCAAAAACATTTGATATTATTAATTATTCGATACATATATACTCCCTCCCAGTCAAAATAAACTTCCCTATTTCCTTTTCCGTCTATTCACAATAACCTCCCTATTTCTTTTTTTGATAAGTGTTTGTGTGATTCAAATTTAATTGTATGGTGGGTAGTGTATTTGTGTGGTTGAAATTTAATTATATGGTGGGTAGTGTGTTTCCTTAATATTTGTGCCAAAATGAAATGGGAGGTTTATTGTGAATGGGAGGGAGTACATTATTATTTTTAAAACAAAATTATCACTCTTCTCATTATTTTTTATCGTAGTGTAACCATAGTATAATGTATGAACAAACCAATGTATACAAAGCGGACAAATGTTATTATCTTACCTTGTATTTTTGACTATATTTTCTTATCAGTATTCTCTCTTGGCTGCCCAATAATTTCTTCTAAAAATTTTGTTTAATCTCAATAAAAATTTGCGTTTTTTTATAATAAAATAATAATAATAATAATAATAATAATAATAATAATAATAATAACAATAACGAAAGTTGCAATTTTATAAATAATAATAATAATAATAATAATAATAATAATAATAATAATAATAAAATAACAACAACAACAATAATAATAACAATAATAATAATAATAAATTATTATTATTATTATAATATTTAAGTTAAATTAATTTAAGTTAATTAAAATTCGGATCGTGTAAGTTCGATTCGATTCGATCCTATAAGTTCGATTCGATTGATTAGATTCTACAAGTTCGAGTCGGTTCGATCCTATAAGTTCGATTCGAACCAATAAGTTCGATTCGATTCGGATCCTATAAGTTTAGTTCGATTCGAGATCCTACAAGTTCGATTCGATCCTATAAGTTCGATTCGATTTAGTTCGATTCGATTCGAGATCCTATAAGTTCGGTTTAGTTCAGATCAGATCCGTTTCAATCCAAAAGAACATGGCCTTACTCCTGTCAAAAAATATTTTTGGCGCCGATTTTTTTCTCTCTAAAGGTAAATTTTTCTCAACAAATAAATCAAATGAAGGACCCGTTAAAAGTTACATGAAGGGAGAGGTACAAGACGAGCATACATCGTTTGGATTATTTTCATAAAACAACCCAATCTTTTCATTGATACTATTATTTGAGAATAAATTGACACATACAACATATAAAACAAAACTGTAAATCACTATATTATTATATTTCTGACCAAAATAAATTGAGAGAATTAAAAAATGAAAATTATTAACTTTGTGGATAAAAAAAAATCTTTTATTAAAATAGTTTAAAAATAAAAAAAAATTGTCGTTTCGGGTTGAAATGAAACTTATTAATCATTATGGTGTCCATCTAGGATTGCCAAATCCCGAACCTAAAAATAACCAATGCCATTCGTCATCAACCACCATCTCTAACACCTTTCAATATTCGATCTCTGTCCTCTCACCCGGCCACCACAACGCCAACTCAATCACCGGACCACCACCACATCCACTACCCTCGGCGCCGGACCACCGTCGACAACCAACCCACCAATGCTACCACCACTTTTACCCTCTCCCCTCCCATGTCCACCGCTTTCCCATATCACCCTACCATTACCATTACCCCAGGCCAATTTTAACCCTAAATTTAGTGGTTGTGGCGGTTGTACATATGGATGTGGGGTTGATGACGGTGGGGTGATTGGTGGGGGTGGGTGGGTTGCGGAGGGGGAGGGTTTTAAGTTTGTCATCCCCTTATACTAAAAGAGAGGTTAGTAAAAAATTTCCGCCTGAATGATTTATTCTATAATTAGACTTCACTATATCATATCTACAAATGAGTCATACTTTCTAAACAATAAATATCTCTATTCCGTTTTAAAAATGATATAATATATTGTTCAATTTGCATAGACTATTAATAAGATACTCCCTCTGATTTTCTATATATGACTTTCTCACATTTCGAGACACACACCTCTCTCTTCGATATCTCTCAAATTATATGGTTAAATATAGTGATATGTATACTCATATGAAAGAGTTTTTCATAAGTAATTTAATGGTTTAATTTTTATAATTTTTTACCAAATATTTTTTTGTAAATATTAAAGTCAAAGGCTCGCCTCGAAAAAGCAAAACGTCATATATTAAAAAGTGGAGGGAATATTTTAATTTTGTCGTAAATGAAATTGCATTAATTATATGTATGACATGATAAAAAAAAATTTACTCTTTATTATTTTTAAAATCTAACATGATGGCTACGTATTGAAACATTTCCCTTCTAAATAATTGTATTCTAAATAATTGTATTATTCTTCTTTTGATACATACTTATGTAGTATTCCAGGATATTTTTACTTTTAAAATGAAAAACTTACGAATTAAATATTTTTTTCTTCCACTTTCACGTAATATATCTATCCCTTTTACATACTACGCGAATATTTAAATTTTGATTAATTTTGTTATTTAACAAATATATGAAGTACATAAGTTTAATTATTACAACACATATCTTATCTAATTGTATTACTAATGTCATTACTTCACGCTTATATTATATTTTTAGTGGATATAATGTTATAACCACAATATTTTTTTGAAACAAAGTGAACAAAATGGTTCCAGTAAGACCGACAATTTTCTTAGGAGTAAAAGTGTTAAACCTTCTCTATACCACCTCTTAATATAATTATTCTTTAAGTTATAATGTTACCCACCTATTGTAACTGGGTTTCTACATCTAAATATAAAACATCACTAATAGTAAATTTTATATTTAAATTTCAAATGAAGTTAACCAATAGTATAATTGTTAAATTCTCTGATATTTCTATCTAAAAGACCGCGCATTCGCGTGAGTATACTAGTTAAGAATAATAGAGGGATGTATGGCCGCTGGTACTCGGTAGGATAGATAAGGTTTGGAATTTACATGCCGAGTTGGACACCAGTTTGATAATTAAGTTTCGTTCCGAACCAAAATGATAAATATTTTATTTTTCAACACTATATTTAAAAAAAAGACTTGTAAAAAAATATTTTGTTTAAAATAAATTTCAACACACTACTCAATTATCTTGATTAATTTTCAACAAAGCAAAATACAATACGAGAAATATGGGCAATTAATGAAATATCACTATTTCATAAGTAATTTATATATATATATATATATATATATATATATATATATATATATATATATATATATATATATATATATATATATAATCGGATCCCGTGCGAACCAAATTACGGTGCGAACCGTACGAACTTGCATAAAAAGCTATTTTAACAGCCCAAAACCAAACCCCACAATATGACTTCCCTCTCTCACGCTCTATCCACACAAATTACATCAACTCTGACTTCCATTCTCATCCACCACCACCACCGCGATCTCCACCCATGGCAGACCACCGCCATCATCATCAGACCACCGCCGTCATCACCAAACCACCGTCTTCATCGTCTATCTCTTTGCCTCACGCATAAACCCATCTTTTCTCTCACCTTTATCACTTTACCACCATACACCTCAACCATCTACGACAACTCCGGCGACGACTGACATCACCTGCATTCTCTTTTAAACCTCTATACTTTGGTATATTTCTGAAGCAATTGATTTACAAATACCTGATCTACTAATTTACAAATACCAGATCTACTAATTTATCTAATTTATCTGATGTTTGCGCATCCCTGACAAATACGCCTTTTTTTCTTTTAGATCTCATATTTTAAATCTTCACTCCCTTCGGATGATTTAATGTTGTTGGTGGTGATGGTTGTTGGGGTGTGGAAATTAAGTGATGAAAGGTGGAAGAATAGGTATGGAAATGAACTGAGGAACAACGATGGTGGCTAGCTCCTGCCGGAGTTGATGGTGGAGTTGGTAAGGAAATTAATATTTTAGATCTAAATGGAGTTTTAAATAATCCGAAGTTGCCGCGGTTATTATTGAAAAATTTGTAATCGGAAAATGTTCCTGCTCGCAAAAAAGAAAAACACTCAGATGGAGAAAAATTCCTAACCGAATGGAGGTCTATGGTTGTCGGATGGCGGGGTCGGTGGTGGTCGGGAAGAGTGGCGGTGATGTCGAGCATATGGTGGTGGTCGTGGGGGAGGAGCGGTGGTGATGGTGGTGGTAATATGGTATAAAATAATTTTTTGGTGTTTTTATGGTGGTGGTGGTGGTGGGGGTGGGGGTAGTGGTGGCGGTGTCAGTGGTGGCAGTGGTGACGGTGTCAGTGGTGGTGGTGGGGCCGTGGTGGAGATGGGGCCGTGGATACACAAAATACTACCCCGGATACACATTGTATTAGTACGGGATACATGTGTATCTAGTAGTAATACATGGTATTAGTACGGGATACATGTGTATCCAGTAGTAATACATGGGTATTTAGTAGTAATACAATGTGTATCCAGAAGTATTATACTGCATATCCGCAAAAAAATAAAATTTATCCACAAATAGCATGAAACGTATCCGAGAGTTGGTGGTAAAACTTGTAACAATTTACACAAAGTGTATCCGCATATAATATAAAATGTATCCGCAAATAGTATAAAATGTATCTTGAGTTTGTCTTAAAACTACAAAAAAAAAATTAGTGTTAAAAAAGTGTAAAAGTGCATCTATAATTTTAGTGTGGAAAAAGTGTATCTACATATGTTATAATATGTATCTGAATAAGAGGTGTATCTCATAAACAAATAAAGTGTATCTTCAAAAAAAAAAAAAAAAAAAAAAAAAAAAAAAAAAAAACTGGTTTTTAGTGAGTTCGTACGGTTCGTACGTTAAGGTAGTTCATACCTCGAACCCGCCCATATATATATATATATATATATATATATATATATATATATATATATATATATATATATATATATATAGAGTCGGGATCCTGTGAGAACTCCTAAATATTTGAGGATTGAGGATTAGTGAATACAATATTACAGGTTCTTCAATACAATATCACGAAAAAATTAGACTTGTCCAAAAAATTTTTTTTTTTAAATTTTTTTTTTTTTTTTTTTGCACAAATTGTTTTTTCATGTGATATTGTTTCAATAACTGTGATATTGTATTGAACAACCTGTGATATTGTAATGAAATCCTCAATCCTCAAAAAGATAGTGTATACTCACATGATCCCATTCCTATATATATATATATATATATATATATATATATATATATATATATATATATATATATATATATATATATATATATATATATATATACTTACCGTGCATAAAATGCACGGGGTCTAAACTAGGATTGTACACTACACTGATTAACCAATTGTTAATGACTTAGGCCCTGTTCTTTTGAACTTAATTTCAGTTCTAACAAGTACAGTTCAGCTCAGCTCCATTAAGTTCAGTTCAGTTCAGCTTCATCCAGTCCAGTTCGGTTCAGATTACTTTATTTCAACATTAATATTATTATTCTTATTTTATATTCTTATTGATATCATTATTAATATTATTATTATATTAATTTATTATTATTATTATTATTATTATTACTATATTTGATGGGGCATATTCTGCACCGCTGACCAAGTCAACATATTGAGCAAGGTCAAGGGTATCCACAGCAAAGTCAACGACTTAGACAGTCTTGCCGATGGAGCCCATCGGCTCACACTGGGTCTCGGCCGGACAACTAGCCACCGGGACACAAATCCGCGTACTCATATCCAAGACCCTCGGCGAGCCCGCCACAGTCCATCGGCCGAGGGTACAACTGTCTTTTCACCTGATAGCCACTTGGCCACTTGGCCACTACGTGACAAAAGGTGAATGCCTATAAATACTCCTCAACCTTCATTGAGGAAAGGATCCACAAATTGACCTAATAACCACTATTCATCTGGTAATATCTTCCTTATCTCTCTACAATATACTCTTAGCCAAGTTACAACAACTTCTCTCTAAGTTCACTGACTTGAGCGTCGGAGTGAGTACGCTCGGCCAAAGCCGAGCCCTCAGTTTGTTCATCGTTTCAGGAGACCGCAAGGAGGATTCAAGCAAGGACATCATTCTACTAGCTACGAGTGGTAACAAACATCTGCTCTGGAATTACACCCGGAACAATTGGCGCCGTCTGTGGGGAAGGACACTAGAAGCTAGACACATTCATTCCCAAACAACAAAAACAAAAACAAAAACAAAACCCACCCAAAAAGCTAAGATGTCAAAACAACAAGTAGTCGTGACCGACGAAACCGAGCTACACCAAGATGATACATTTCACCATTCTGGAGTAGTGCAACCCTCCACCGGCGGAGTAGTCCAACCGGAATTCGGAATGCCGATAATACCGGACACGCCGCCTCCCGCCAACCAGGTCACCATCATGGGACAGGTGGTTGACGTAGCAAAACTGAAGACACTCCTGGACCTAATTGGGAGTACACCAGCTCACATAGGCACGCCGACACGAGCGGCGGAAGCCGTCCAGGAGACCAGGGCCCAGAACGTGACTCCAAGAAACTTGAACGGAGCACTGGGAGAAGCAGACCCTACCAAGACGCCGGAGGAGCCCAAAGTGGTCGTGGTAAACGTAAGTCCTTCTCGCACTCGGGAGAGGACATCGCCGCCGCAAAACCGACGAGGCACACCCCGCCAGAACCAGCGAAGCCCGACTCAGGAGAGTCGGAGAAGAAGCCCGAGCCGGAGAAGAAGTCCTTCTCGCTACGAGGAGAGAAGCCGGACTAGGAACGCGAGGAGTCGGTCGCCGCGTGTCATCCGACACGTGGTCAAACAGCCCCTCAGTGATTATGTCCTGGACACCGCCGTGCCAACCAAGTCAAGTTGCTTGGCGTTCACATACAAAGGAGACAAATGACCCAACCGACCACGCCGAGGCTTTCGAGTCTTACATGTCGGTATGGGAGCAGCCTGATGAGGTCCGGTGCCGAGTTTTCCCAACGACTCGCATGGGATGGCTCAAAACGGTACAAGGGGCTTCCCGACGGTTCGGTATCTTGTTTTGCCGACCTAAAGGACGCCTTCTTAGCCCAGTACTCTTGTAACAAAAGGACGGTCGTGGAGACGTCGGACCTCCTAACTATCAAGCAGGAGGAGGGCGAGTCTCTACGAAGCTATATGAAGAGGTTCGACGGCAAGGTCCAGCAGATTCGGGAAATCAATCCCGAACTAGCGGCTTTCGCACTGATGAAGGGCCTCCCAAAGGGAAACTTAAAAGACGAGCTCATCAAGCACGGGGGCCTGGGCCTAGACGCCGCGAGGAAGATGGCCGACCAGGCCATCAAGGTAGAAGACTACCACAAGACCTGGGTAGGCCCCAGCGAGACTGCGCCCTCAGAAAAGAAGAGCCGCCGGGATGATAGCCCGGATGAGAGGCGCCGTGACAATAACAGGTCACGATCCGATGATAAACGCCGTGACAATAACAGGTCACGGTCTGATAGATCTGCCAAGAAACGGGGCTCGACGGGCGTCGGCGACAGTTCGGGAATGTTTTACCAAAGGCATTACCATGACAAAACCCCTCTGGTCGCATCGGCCGCCAAGGTCTTCGCCCTAAGCAGAAGCGAGGGCCAGAAGTGGGAACGGCCTCCCAAGCCAAAAGGAGACGGTGACTCGAACCGATCTGCGAGTACCACGGCTGCGCCGCCACCTCATCGACAATCGCTGGCATCGAAGAATGCCATTGAAGAGCTAATCCGGAAGGGGAGCCTCGACAAGTATGTGGCCAAAGGCCGAAGACGACGCCGGCGGCGCGGATAAGAAATCCGTTTTTCAACGGATAGGAGTTATCCATGTAGTCATCGGAGGTAACGAGAACGGTGGGTCGGCTCATGGGCACAAACGGCACTGAACGAGCCGTATCGGCCATCAACTTTGTGCCCAACGCAGCGACCACCGCCTCCAGCATTCCCGATATGACTATTGGAGGGAAGGACTACGAGGGAGTCATCGCCCCAAACGGCGACCCACTCGTAGTCAACTTGGACATATCCAACCACCTAGTGAAGAGATGTCCGATAGACACAGCGCCTACACGAACATCATGTTCAGGGAGTGCTTCCACGACCTCGGCCTGAGAATCAAGGACTTGAGCCCCTGCACCCATCCACTATACAGCTTCTCCGGGGCTGGCCTGGTACCCCTGGGTTCAATCAGACTACCGGTGATGTTCGGCGAGGGGAATGCGGCCAAGAATGTCCTAGCCGAGTTCGTCGTCATCAACGGCTCATCCGCCTACAACGCCCTAATAGGCCGAGTTACTCTAAGCGATGCCGACGCAGTGATGTCCATCCGGGCCCTGACACTAATGTATGTCTCGGACCGGGGGGAAGCGCATAAGCTCGTCTCCAAAGACGAGAAGGACGAGGTGGTCAACATCCAGATATCTGCCAGAGGATGCAACATGCAATCCCTCAAAGTGGCGAAGCAGTCGGAGAAGGGGAAAAGCTCATCCTCACAACCGAAGGGCGACCTTATGGATGCAACCGACGGCTGACGGGGGAACAGCGCCTCTGATGAGGCATTAGGAAACTGATAGACCTTGTATAGCGCCGGAGGTGCCCAAAACAGCTGTGGGCACCCCGACGCATGTTAATATCAAATGTAAAATCAACCAAGTCTCCCATGAAGATGTCCATTTTCCCCATAAATCACTGGCAGGAAGAAAGAAGCCGACGCCGTCTCATGTTGTCGATTCGACAAGAGCGGCAGTCGTTATAAGAAGCCGACGCCGTCTCATACTGTCGATTCGACAAGAGCGGCAGTCGTTATAAGAAGCCGACGCCGTCTCATACTGTCGATTCGACAAGAGCGGCAGTCGTTATAAGAAGCCGACGCCGTCTCATACTGTCGATTCGACAAGAGCGGCAACGTTATAAGAAGAAGCGACGCCGTCTCATCTGTCGATTCGACAAGAGCGGCGATCGTTATAAGAAGCCGACGCTGTCTCATACTGTCGATTCGACAAGAGCGGCGATCGTTATAAGCCGACGCCGTCTCATACTGTCGATTCGACAAGAGCGGCGTCGTTATAAGCCGACGCCGTCTCATCTGTCGATTCGACAAGAGCGGCGTCGTTATAAGCCGACGCCCGTCTCATCTGTCGATTAAACAAGAGCGGCGATCGTTATAAGCCGACGCCGTCTCATCTGTCGATTCGACAAGAGCGGCGATCGTCATAAGAAGCCGACGCCGTCTCATCTCTGTCGATTCGACAAGAGCGGCGATCGTCATAAGCCGACGCCGTCTCATCTGTCGATTCGACAAGAGCGGCGATCGTTATAAGAAGCCGTCTCATCTGTCGATTCGACAAGAGCGGCGTGATCGTTATAAGAAGCCGACGCCGTCTCATCTTTGTCGATTCGACAAGAGCGGCGATCGTTATGAAGAAATGTAGTCTTTGCGGCGATCACCCCAAATAGTAGACGCTTCGGCGATCACTTAAAGTGGTAGACGCCGCGTAACACGCTATCCGACGCCCCTCACACTTTGTCATAGACAAGAGCGGTGGTCCCCATGAAGAAATGTAGTCTTTGTGGCGATCACCCCAAATAGTAGACGCTTGGCGATCACTTAAAGTGGTAGACGCCGTAACACGCTATCCGGACGCCGACTCTTCTTGTCGTACCGACAAGAGCGCGCGGTCTCCATCGAAAGCGTAGACACACGCGACGATCGCGGCCAGCCAGCGATTGATAAACAAATCAAAATGCCTTAAAAGCGTTAAAAACAGTTGAGATGCACACTCTAAACTGCCTCGGCCAAGCCAAAGGCAAAGTGGAAACACTAAATACCGTTGAGACGCTCAAAAGAAATAAGGTAAAGACCTCGGCCATGCCGAAGGCAAAAGAAACGAACTCTTATTAATAATAACAGTTTACGAGCAAAGAGAACGGAGATGACAAATAGTCCCCATTGGGATAAACCAAAACACAACCTACCAAAGCGGTACAGAGTACAAGAAGAAAAGCAAAAACTACAATTATGTCATTTGAAGCACCAAAAAAAAAATGGCAGGGAAAAAGGGATTAATGATCGGCCCCCGAACAGCTGAAACAGATCTGCTGTAAACATGTTCTCATCAAGCAAAGACATGATGGTGTGTGAGGAGGAGTCAAGGACTGCTCTTGTAAACATGTTCTCATCAAGCAAAGACATGATGGTGTGTGAGGAGTCAAGGCACTGCTTGTAAACTTGTTCTCATCAAGCAACCTATGCCTGTGTCGCTTACCATCGATGCGGTAGCCGCATCTTCTTCAATAGGCAACCCAGCGCTTTCCTAGCGCCTCGGCTTTGGCCTCGGCGTCATCAGCCGCCCTCATTCTCTCGGCTTCCTCCTTGGCCGCCTTAGCCCTCTCGGAAGAGTCGCTTTCTCCGCGGCCGCCTCCTTCTCAATCTTCGCCCTCACCGCCTCCTTGGCCTTCTCCACCATGGCGTTCTCCTTAGCCTCGAGCTTGTCATCAAGCGACTTGTCATATCCGCCCCACGGAAAGGAACCATCAAGAGGGAAAAGCTCCTCGATCACTTCCCTAGCGCTCCTTCGGCCAAGTCCCGAATTCAGCGCACGTTGGGGAGCATGACGGTTTTGGAGCATCTCAATGTCCGCCTCCTTCGCTTGATGATGGCCTTTTTGCCCCGAATCACCTCCGCTTTGGGCCTTAAACAGGCCCTCGGATTCGTTCCTCTGCGGGAGATAGAGGTCGGCACGCCCGAACATGGTTACACTTCTCCAAAGCGACTTCGCGGCCTCGGCTGCCGCCCTCGGCCTTGGCTCTCTCAAAGAAGGACCTCCTTTTCGGCGTCCTCCCGAGTTTTCTCTCGGCCAAGAGCGCCTTCTCGGATCTCCCCTAAGCTTCCGCTCATTGAGGAGATCCGGCTTCGCCGACGCACCACACCGCTTAGTGGCATTACGCTCATGGACACCTCGAGCCACGGCCTTCTCCCCGCTCCATGAGACGAGCGGCGGTAACCACGTTCCACCTTGCAAGCTCCCTAATTAGCTTCGTGCCTTCCTCTATGAGTTGGGAGACGGAAGCCTTCCGGGATGAAGGGACGGCGGGAATAATTTGACCACCGACTGCGCGGGCCGGGAGAAGGATGCCCTACGAGATGAAGGGTTGACGGTGGCGCCTTGATCACCAACCCGCGCAGAGTCCCCTCCACCTGCCGCCCAACGAGAGCGAGAAGCGGCCGCGGCTGGTCTACAAAAATTTAATAAAGACGTCGGTATCAACGTATATCGACATGTCGGGAAGCCTGTCATCGGGGAGCACCCAATGACTCGGCTAAATTTAAGCCACGGAATGAATAGGTACCGTGCTTCGCCTTCTTGGCCGGAGGAGGCACTTCCTTGCCAACGGTAGAGGCTGCCTCCTTCCTCTTTCGGATAAGGGGAGATTCCTCCGCATCGGAGTCCCCCTCAGAAGGAATATCAACAACCTCCGCCGTCTCCTTTTTAGGAGGGGGGGTGGGAGTTGGAACCAGCGTCGACGCCCTCGCCGCCGAAGACATTGTTTTCCGCGTCCGACGCACAACGCCGCTAACAACCTTCGCCCGAGCCTCCTCCACGCTCAAGCCCTTCAGCCGCCGCTCTCCATAAGATCACTCGGCGACTTCCTACGGTCGTGGGTTTGAGCCTTGGGATGCAAGTTGGCAACAGTTCCATCTTTGTGCAGCCCCATTCTCCGGAGAATATCCTCGGACAAGCCCGATCCAAAGTGGTCTCATAAAGAAACAAAGCAAGAGTTAAGTAGAGAAAATAAACCGAAATTCGAGGAGCAAGAGCATTAAGAACGGCGATGGGCCTCACACCGACCCCACTCACCCCGTGCTAGGGCCGGTATGAGGCCGACATGGCGGAGCGGCTCATCCCGAAGGATGATCTCGCGTCGGGGAATCCATCTTTTCGGCACCCCACTCTTGTCCACCTCAAAGAGCCTCATTGCCGACCTCTCATCCTCCCGGAGATAGACACACCGCCGGCATCCATTTTGAGCTTCTTCCGGAAACCCATCTATCGTGCTCCGCCCGAGTCTCACACCGCAAGTTAACTCGGTCTTTGGAAAAAGCGAGGCGCGGATAGTCATCCGGCACCTTAACGTACACCCACCGGCCTTGCCGATCCTTGCAAGAAGGAAGTTTGTTGACAGAGACATAACCCGGCTCCATCTCCACATTGTACCATCCGACGCGGCCAGAAAATGGTTTGAGATGGTGAAGCCGGCAGAATAAATTCACCGTTGGGGCCTCTCCCTTGAAGAGACAGAGCGGACAAAGCCGATTATGGTCCTCATAGCCAACAGTGCGGTTGTGCAACGGCAACGTTCATGGCTCTAATAATGGCCATAACGTGCTCATTCAACGGAAACCGGAGCCCATACTCCAAATGCCGCATATACACGCCGGTGTGGCCCGGTGGAGGGCAACAGACGGCCTGACCCTCCTCAGGGATAACAATTTTGTATCCCCTACCGAAGAAAAAATGGCCCTCGAAAAATTTCTCGCCTGAACAACTGGCGAGCTTATGAGTCCAAGCACGGTCAGAACGGACCTTACAGGCGTCGCCGTGATCCATAACATACTGCCTCCCTTCGTTAGGACGAGGCCTTTCCACTTCATCACCGAAATCATCACCAAAATCACCATAGGAATCGTCATCCTCCCATTCCTCCAAAATTTGAGGGTCAACTTCAGGAGAAGGAGGCCTAGGGCCCCCGACGCAGTTCACTAGGTCCAAAGATCGCGAAGACATGTTCACAACAAATTATTAGCAAGATAAAAAAGAATTTGTTTGTTTACCTCAAAGAAAAACACTCGCCGGATCGAAGACCGAAGATTGGAAGAAAAGAAAGCCCTTGAAAGTTTAGAGAGATGAAGATTTTGGGAGAAAATTTTCGAAAATTTGAGGAAATGAAAGTAATGGCCAAAATCACGGAATAACTGCCCTATTTATAGGGAAAAGCCCATGAAGAGGGACCAATCAGGGCACAGCCCATGAAGCGTCAACCAATCAGCGAACAGACACGTGTCAGACATGCAACCACGGAATGTCAATCGACGCAACAGTTAAATGTCAAATCAATGCTACAGTTACCAAGCGTATTCAACACGCCCATTCACATCTCTTCGCCTGTTCATCTCCCTCAACAAGTTCCTAAGTACCTGCTCTCCGCCGGCCACATAATCGACCAAGCCAGGAAGCACCGGCCGGGGGCAATCAAAAATAACCGGCACTCTCAGCCCTGGTCTCGGCCAGCGTCACCTTCTTTTCCACATCGGATGCCCCTTACGCATCCATGTGGAGGGGGGATATGGTACGGCCTAACAAGAAGGATATGGTACGGCCTAACAAGAACCACGCCGATGCTTCAGAAGAAGCCGATACCAGAAATTTTGCAAAAATACTTACGCAGAATATACGCTCAACATACATCGGAGCCCATACCACGGCATAGACTACGCTGGGGGCAAATTGATGGGGCATATTCTGCACCGCTGACCAAGTCAACATATTGAGCAAGGTCAAGGGTATCCACAGCAAAGTCAACGACTTAGACAGTCTTGCCGATGGAGCCCATCGGCTGTCCACCTGGTCTCGGCCGGACAACTAGCCACCGGGACACAAATCCGCGTACTCATATCCAAGACCCTCGGCGAGCCTGCCACAGGTCCATCGGCCGAGGGTACAACGGTCTTTTCACCTGATAGCCACTTGGCCACTTGGCCACTACGTGACAAAAGGTGAATGCCTATAAATACTCCTCAACCTTCATTGAGGAAAGGATCCACAAATTGACCTAATAACCACTATTCATCTGGTAATATCTTCCTTATCTCTCTACAATATACTCTTAGCCAAGTTACAACAACTTCTCTCTAAGTTCACTGACTTGAGCGTCGGAGTGAGTACGCTCGGCCAAAGCCGAGCCCTCAGTTTGTTCATCGTTTCAGGAGACCGCAAGGAGGATTCAAGCAAGGACATCATTCTACTAGCTACGAGTGGTAACAAACATCTGCTCTGGAATTACACCCGGAACAATATTATTTTTATATTTATTATATTACTATTATATTTATTATTAATTAGTTCGCATGATTTATATATTTAATATATTTATTTATTATTATATTATTATAATTGATAATATTATTATATTTATATTTAATATATTTATTTATTATTATATTTAATATTATTATAACTAATAACTTATTATATTACATTTATTATTTTATTAATATATTCAATATTATAAATATTATTAATAACATATTTATTACTCCCTCCACATTTTAAATGTTCTTCCCATTTCTCCATTATATGTGAGTATTATTATAATGAAATGGGAAGAACATAGAAATGTGGAGGGGTTATTATTATTATTATTATTATTATTATTATTATTATTATTATTATTATTATTATTATTATTATTATTATTATTATTATTATTATTATTATTATTATTATTATTATTATTATTATTATTATTATTATTATTATTATTATTATTATTATTATTATTATTATTATTATTATTATTATTATTATTATTATTATTATTATTATTATTATTATTATTATTATTATTATTATTATTATTATTATTATTATTATTATTATTATTATTATTATTATTATTATTATTATTATTATTATTATTATTATTATTATTATTATTATTATTATTATTATTATTATTATTATTATTATTATTATTATTATTATTATTATTATTATTATTATTATTATTATTATTATTATTATTATTATTATTATTATTATTATTATTATTATTATTATTATTATTATTATTATTATTTTATTTTTTATATATCTTATTAGATTATTATTATTATTGTTGGTAGTATTGTTATTATAATATTTATTATTATTGGTATTATTGTTTATTATTATTAGTATAATCTTTTTATTATTAGTTCAGTTCAGTTTAGATTTGTTCAGTTTAGTTCAGATACATTAAATTCAGTTCAGTTCAGACAATTTCAGTCCAAAAGAACATAGTCTTACTGTTTATGCAATTTGTTAAAAGATAAAAGTGAAATAACTGAATCGGTAAGTAGATTTTATATATGATGTACTACCACCAGTTGTATAGTTTTAGCATTATAATATAATTTTTGAGTTTTGTTTTCAAAAAGTGAGTTTTACTATAAAATTTATAAACTCATTCACTTAAACATTAAGTTCAAAAAATTATTTTATAACTCAAAAAAATTACATATAAGCTCAATTAAATTTGAATTTTGATGAAAAAAATTAAAATCTAACTTATATACTTTAATAGGGTCAAAAAAATACACATAAACCTAAAAAATAAATTAATACACATAAATTCAAAAATAAATAAGGTTCAAAGTAGTATATCCAATGTATGTTCCTTTTTTCTCGGAATGTAATTAGACACTCCAAATTTAACTAGGTTTATTGATGTAAGAAGGGTAATTCACTAATTTGGTTCTTTATTCAGACAAAATTAGTAACTTATGGAGTTATGGGTCACAAATATTATTATATTGGACAAATTCTTATTTAAAACGGGTTATGGGCATATCTATTTTAAGTTTTAGACGAATAAATATATCAATGTGAGATGAATAAGACAAAAGTGTACTCATAGAGAAAAGGAAAGATTTGCTTTATAAGCACATGCACGTTTGATAATATTTGACCCGTTTTAATATTACGGTGGATACCCTGTCTTAACGAAAATTAGCTAGAACCCGAAATTAGTCAACTCATAACCCGCTTGCCTAACTTATTAAACATATATAGCTACAAATAATTCAATATAAAGGGAGGTACACGACCGAAAAATAATTCATAGATTCGTCACTGAAAACACGGTATCACTAGCAGCACGGAAGATAACTTAGTGCTCCCTCTTGAAACACGCCATGCAAAAAGTCTTGTTTCTTTTGCGCGCCGCTTCATGAAGTATGTTTTGTTTAAAAAATCGTTTTTTTCCCATGGTACCCTTGTGGTTTGTCAATTTGTCCATAGTACTCCTCTTTCTAAGAATGTATCTACGGTACCCATGCAGTTCATTATTTGTGCCTAGTGTGCCACTGCCGTTATTATTTCCGTTAGTAGTCTACAATTGGGCAGGAAAACCTATTCCTAATGACTGTTATACTTTTAATTAATCCCTTTTATCCTTCCTTATCACAAACACATTAGACAAAAAAAACCCCTAAAGAACCATAAAGCTTCATGTGTAGTCTTTTTTTTTCCACCTTCAACAAAGTTCCTCCTTAATTCATTCTTATCCAACAAAATTTCTCCTTAATTTATCTTCATCGTTTTGATTGTAAGCAAATTAATTTCTTACTTGTTATTGATTATTCATCAAAGGTTATCTTCGTTAAAAAAGTACGATTTTTTTCCGAAATAGAATATCAATTTTTTTATCAAACAAAAATTAACATGATATTCTATATGCTTAATAGTGGTTTGATGATTGTAATTTCCCTTAAACATGCATTGATTTTTTCTGTTTTAATTAGGGTTTTAGTGACATGAACTTTGAATGAAGTTGTTTAATGGAGGTGTTGAATGTGTATTATTATAGTGAAAAAAAAGATGATGAGTAGCTGTTGGCTGAGAAAATGGATAATGCAAATCTCGGGTGCATTTGGTGCACACTCCATTTTTTAATAAAGTTGTTAAAAACAAATTTTCTCGCCAAAAAAGTTATTGGCCTTAATCTAACTCCGTTAGTCTAAATTTAACGCCCATAACCCAATGAGGGCACCTTTGGCACAAACAATGAACCTTAAGGGTACCATAGACACACTCTTAAAAAAAGGGGTATTATGGACAAAGTGACAAACCACAAGGGTACCATGGGAAAAATCCGTAAAAATTTTCCCTAAATCCTTTATTGACTTTTGGTGATGTTAAATCATGTAAATGGGCCTGGGCCTTACCCGAACGGAGGAGATATAGACCACTCAACAACACAAGAGATATTCCATCCCAGAACCAATTGGCAATAGGAGGAGTAGCCCTATTGGTTATAAAGTGGTACAATATCTCTTTCTGCTTCAATGTGAGACACTCACATGTGGGTTAATATGAAATTTTTCACACTTCCCCACACATGTGAGGCCCACTATTAAATCATACCAGAGCTATCAACGGACGAAATTTTCTCCTACTGCAAACAAGCTCAGGCCGGGCCAAATAAGAGGTACACGAAGTATCGGCTCTAGCTAGCATATAATGGCCCAAGATCTTTAGCCATGAGCTCTAATACCATGATAGATGGAACCATCTCAACCAAAACCTGAAGGTGATGGTTTGGGCCAACTATTATATTTATTCTTATTTCGCCTCCTTACTCGAGTGACCATAGGGCTCGAAGAGTGGTTAGTGCACATGCCCCCTCATACCATGATAAATCATGCAAATGGGCTTAGGCCTTATCCGAACGGAGAAGTAACAGACCATTCAACAAAACAAGAGATGTTCCATCCTAAAACTAATTGGGAATAGGAGAAGTAGCCCTCTTCGTTATAAAGTGGTACAATCTCTCATCCTCTTTCAATGTGGGACACACATGCGGGTTAATATGAGATTCTTCACAATCGATGAAACAGTTGAAGACGTGACATGTTTGCTCCCTCACTCAAATGCTCATTGGGGTTGAAAAGTGGTTAGTGCACAGGCTCCCCCCATGTACCGTTGTGTGCTCAGATTCCATTTCGTGAGTTATTGAGGTTGTCAGAATTCGAACTCGTGAAATTTAGTCACTCTGCCTCTGATACTATGATAGACGAACCATCTCAACCAAAATCTTAAAATAATGGTTAAAGTCCAACTATTATAGTTATTTCTATTAAAAGCTACCTCCATTCTCAATTGATTTTTAGGATGTAATCTCCTTGTACATATAAAATGGACAGTCTATCCTCCTTAATGAGCGAGACCATACCCATATGCGAATTTAATAAAACAAACTGTATACTCGTATAATGTAGATGTATAATGTACATAAAAAACAAGAATTTGCAGGGTAGAGGATGGATGCGGCTAACCTGAGAAAGATATGGAATCTTCAGCGGATCTTGAGGATAAGTCCTACACATTGAAAAGAGAACAATTACAAATGTATCGAAGCTCAAATTTGGTATGTAAGACGGTGATATCGAAGCTCAAATTTGGTAAAAGCGAAATACAATATGAAATACCTTTGGACTAATCTTGAGGATCAAAGAGATGTAAGCTGCTTGTGATAATGGAGCAATACAAGAACCGTTAATGGAGTATTATAGTCATCTAACTTGAGGATGAATTATTAAAATAAGACTTTCAATTGCAAATATATGATTTAACAATTACGACCAGCCTTTTCGAGATTCACGTTATTAGGCGTTGACTTCAGATCGCACGTTATACATTACTTAGTTCGGTGGAGTTGTGGAGGTAGAATAGTAGAGGTGGCACATGATTTTGGTATGACTCACATCTATTCCGGTTTACAATATATCTTTCCCATTAGGCCGGTTATTTTAATTTCAAAGCGTCTTACTTGTAACGGGCTAATTCCGTTACAAGCTTGTGACCTCTCACAAAAAGGGTGAGGGGACAAGGTGGAGCACCTTTCATGTGCTTCTCCACTCACCTCTCATCGCCGTCACAAATGAGATTTTGTGTTTTAATTTTGGGCTAATTTTAAGTGACCTGTTCTCGGGTTATTTCGGATTTAGGGCATAGCAAATCGACTCATTTTGAAGGGATCATTTTTAGTATAAGTCATTTAGGCCACCTGTGTTTCATCAAGAAATTAGATTAACACCGGAAAATCTATTTCATGTGAATTATTTTCCTATATACAAAATCACATGAATTCGAAAAACTCGTTTGGTTGCGAATGTAGGAGTTGAATTCCACAAGAGTTCTCAACTACCTAGGGGAGGTAGTAATTCAACTCCTCCATTATGTAGGCATTCAAAACTCCTAACAATATTGAATGTCTACATTTTTGCAAAAAAAGGGCAACCAAACACTCTCCCTTTTTACAATTCATGTGATTTTAATTTTCCCATGAATTAGATAGACAACTATACGAGGCCTTAGTTTCGGTTTATTATGAGGCAGACACAAGTGTTTCGTACGCGGAACGATTTATGATAGTTCGTAAGTTTATCGTCAAGTGATCGCTCAAACACTTATGTCTACCTCATAGTTGTCATCTACGCACCGATACAGTCGTTTTGACAGTAATTAGAGTACATTTGGAGTCCGGGTCAAAAACCGTCTTCATTTTCTAATAACCGTTTAAAATGCCGAGTCAGAATGTTCTGGAATGTTCCGAATATTTCTATTCCATATTTTCCAATCTTTTAATCTTTGGTAAAATATATCCCGGAATTATCATATAAAATATTAAGGAAATAAGATTAATCCGCTATTCCATATAGAAACACGGAAATCTTTCTTCCGCAGGAGGAAACCACTGAGGAAACAGCTAGTCTTGCTTGTGACGGGCTAATCCCGTCACAAGCTTGTGACCTCTCACAAAAAGGGAGAGGGGACAAGGTGAGGCACCCCCCATGTGCTTCCCACTCACCTCTTAATGGGCATTTTGTGAGAGGAAAAGGTATCCGTCACAAGCTTGTGACAGATATCGCCTGTCTTCAATGAGATTTTGTGCTGAGGAAAAGACGCAGCAGGTGCTGCACCTCTTCCAAGAGACGCAGTGCTTGCTGCACCTCTTCCTCAGTCCTTTTCTGCGTATTTTTCGTATCTTTTTCGAGATTCACTTCCAAAGTTTCTCCGAAACCCTAATTTCCGTTGTCTGATTAGTATAAATAGAGACCTTCGGTCTCACATATTTCTCACGCGAGTGTCCGCCCTTCTCTTCTCCCTTTGCATTCTAGACCACGTTCTTACTTTTTGGCGTCTACGTGCTTAAAATTTCGACCACGTAAGCTAGGATCTTTCTGAGTACCAGCCTCGTTTTGCATGACCGACCAATTTGACCAACTCCACATCAATCAACTTTAATCAATCTTATTTGTTTTCCTCTTAGAGGGCACTTTCGTCATACATTCGAGTCGAGCATCACTAAACGTTAACTTAGTCAATCTCATTTCGTCAAACATGTAAGTCTGAGGGTGTAAATCCCTATTTTATTATTGTTCTTTATTATCGTAATCATCATTGTAACATTTATGTCGAAAATACACTTAAAATCGATTTCTAAAACCTTGTTTCAAAACCCCTTTTTACGGATTATCAGGAGACAAACGTCGAGAAAGGACGCAGCAACTGCTACGCCTCTTCGAAGGGACGCAGCACCTGCTGCGCCTCTTCCTGAGGCTGCCGCAGTTCCTGCTTCCTTTCTTCTTCCTTCGTCTTTTGTTCGTCTTTTTGTTTTTATTTTGTTTTCAATTGTTCATATTTCTTTTGACATAATAATAATAATAATAATAATTTGAGTATGATAATTTTAACATGTTAATCATTATTAATTAGTTCATCTTTCAAATTCCCGACTTAAATCCCTTATAATTCATATTTGCGGGTTTTCGTCATCAAATCAATCCGGGTTTTAGAGGTTCGATTCATTAATATTGAGTCTCTGGAATTCATCATTGACATACTTACATCTGTTATTTATCGTCATCATCATTAGTTCGTCATTAATAACCTTTTTAGTCTAATTAATTTATTTAGTTTGTTTAATTTGTAAATAACCTTTTAATCTTGTAAATAATTCGTTCTAATTAGTTTTGTTCGTGTTTTTATTGCTTTTATGACTCAATCACATGTAAATAATCTGTTAAGCACTTCCATCCGAGTCAAATAATATTAATCGAGCATTTAAATCACCAATGAACATTAATGATTTGCAATTCCGGCTTCACAGCCAGAACTGAACTCAGGAACAGACGCAGCGTTTGCTGCGCCTCTTCCAAGGGACGCAGCTCTGCTGCGCCTGTTCCGGGTTGAGTTCTGTCTCTGAACTCCCGTTTCTGCTTTGACCTAGTTTATTAATTACGTATTTAATTAACTATTACTCGTATTATCACCCTTAATCTGTTTGTTAATTTATTTATTCTTTCTTTTCTAAAACCATCCGTTTTAAATGTCTTTTCGACATAAATCAATTAACCCGATGTAATAATTTTAATTTTCTTTATTGTATTTCTTTTATCATATTGCTTGTATGCCTTCACATGTAATCAATCCTAAATTTCTACTTTGACCCAATTATATGTTAAATTACGTGTTCACCGACTTAGTTAATTCTCACACGTTAGGATTAAAATATTGGATGTTGCATTGCATGCATTTAAACCTTTAACATATCGAGTATAGATAATTTCCCTAATCATTAGTAGAGGCCGCTATCGAGGCGGGCGGGATTAGGTGTTCGATCAAAAGAGCTTCCTAATACGTACCCTCACCCCTTACTCCAGATCTATGTGAACATCCGTGTTCATTGGCATCCACGAGAGTCATTCTAGACATAGAATGCTAAGGGTAACGAGTTCTTGGTATTCATGTCACTACTTTGTGTCTTGACATGGCACAAGGTATTCGAACGGTTTCCAATTTTCCACAATAAATTGGTGGCGACTCCACAAATGCACAAAAGCTTGCTCGCTTTTCGCCCCCTTGGGCCCGCGTCCACAGTTTGGCGACTCCGCTGGGGATAATACACTTACGTGTAGCCAAGGGTGAAACTTGAACAAGGTTAGGGAATAGTTTGTACAAGACAGTTGTTGGTTTTCATAACTCGGTCTTCCTAGATCGTTTCATTCGGCCTTCCTAGGCCCAACCCAACCCATTCGACCAATCATCCCGTCTAAACGGTCCAAATTCTTATTTAGGCCTAAGGATGGATAGCGATTGACGTCATCCATACCATGGTACTTACTCTTGTTTGTATCTTGGGCTTTCACTACTTGAGGAAATGGATTAGGAATCGGCCTTACTCTTGTTTGGTACGAGCCTCTCCACAGACCCCGTGTTTGATTGTTCGGTGTGGTGTTTAGGTATTTTTTACCGAATTGGATGATTCGGGTCAATGTGGTCTTACTCGTCGGATATTTGATTGAGTGTTTGTATGTTGATAGGTAAATAAAGAAATAAAGTACGGAATGTAAATTAACACGTGAGATTTGGTGACGCGGAAAACTCAACGTGGGAACAACCGCGGGAGGGACGGTACCCTTCCAAATATTGCACTATATATGAATAGGAGGATGATTACAATAGTAGTGTGGTGCCGATCTTGCTGGCACGAGGTATCAAGCCTGCAAGATCTTAGATGGATGTATGTGAGAATGCGGGAGCGTGCTAATGTCTTGATGAGAATATGTATTGACGTGAATGTGAATGTTCTTCTTGATTTGCTTCCTTGGCTATTTATAGGGTGAGAACCCTAGACATGTCCTACTTTGATTATGGAAAGGGAATATAATTTCCATAAGAACTCTTTCCATACTCGGCCGCCTTCCCCAGTTCTCCTTGATCTCCCTGACTTCTCCCTAACTCTTCTTTCCTTAATCTAGACATCTCTTCTGATGGGCCCTTGGTCTCCTTTCCACGCGTGTAGCCCGTTCCCCCCTTTTCCAATTACGGGCTTCCTTCCTCCTTATCACTCCTCCTATAGTCTTTTATTTTATCAAGTGGGCCTTCCTTTTATTGTACTATTTTTAGCCCAAACAGTTTGCCCCAAATTTCTTATGAAGTACGCTTCGAGGTGTTGAGCAAGGAATTTACGTAATCAAATGCCAAACCCTAAGCCGTCATTTGCACCCCTTTTCATGCAGCTCCATCACGTCAGCCGCCCTACTCCTCTTTTCTCGCACCCTACTCCCTCTCTCCTCTTTATAACCCCAACCCCCTCTTTGTACTTTCATTTACTCCAAATCATTTTAAAAACTCCCCCTCTCTCTAAACCCTCAACCTTCCTCTTCTCTAAACCCCGCCGGCTTCACTGTTCCGCTTTCCATTGTTGCTCCCGTTATGTATTCTTCCCCTTTTCCTTCTTTGATTTTTATTTTCTCTCTTCCACCATGGGCAAAAATCGATCAACCTCTGCACCTGCTGACCGCAATATTGACCCAGCTTTCCTTCTCGGGGACTCTTTAAGTATCCTCACGACTGCGATTCTGCTTTGACTGCTGCCGACATCCCTACGATCAAGGGTTTGCTTGGCCTTGGTGATGGGTTGGATATTGCCATCCCTGAACCGGGTCAGAAAGCTGATGCCCTTCGTCCCGGATGGGTTTGTTTTTATTTGTACCCGTTTAAATATGGCCTCCGTTTTCCTTTTCCCAAACTCATCCAAGATTTCATTTTTACAAATAATTTTGCCATGGCACAAATTTCTGCTGCCATCTAGAGGGTTCTTCTTTACTCTCTGGCCGCCGGCCAAAACACTGGTAATTCTATCACTTTGGGTGATCTAGCCCATATGTACAACATCAGGTCCCTGGGTAGGGGCCAATTCTCATTCCGGGGCCGTGGAGAGGCTCTCTTCAGGCATGTGTCCAAATCCCTTGATGAGAAATGGTTTGAGGACTTCTTCTTTGTGAGGAAGGACTCCATCCAGCCTCCTGCCGATTACATCTTCGAGAAATGGGTTATAACTTCGAGTAAGTAGCCTCCCTGTCACCTGATTTATTTATCTCGCTGCTTACTAGCTTACTTCATTGTCTTCGTGAAGGCCCCTGTGACCTGACTTGCATTGGTGCCAAGATCCCTGCCTGCAGCAAATTGTTTAGTGTCTCCGAATCTGAGAGAAAGTTCCCAGACCTGCTCCCTGTTTTTTCACCTGCTTCCTCTTCCAACCGTCTTCAATCAGCTCACAGCATGTCTTCTGGTGAGCTTACCACAATCGTTTCAGTTTGCAGCTTTTATTAATGCTTTAGTTGTCCTGACGCCTGGAATGATGTCTGTTTTCAGGTTCAAAAGTCGATCCTCTAGAAGTTATCCTTCAGAGCGCCAAAAGAAAGAGGTCCACGGCCAGCCCTGATGTGGCATCTGCCTCTAAGAGGAGTGCACCTGCTGCCTCCTTCCAGACTCCTCCTACACACTCCAGTTCTACCATGCCTGAACCCTTGGAAGTTGATCCTCTGTCCCGTCATCCTCCTACTCCTCCTGCCAGCCCTCAGGCCTCAGCTAGCGGAGGCACTATTGCTCACTTCCCAGACGGTTTTGGGAATGTGGACAAGGTACCCTACTGGCCAGAGATCGACCAGCTGCTCTTCCCTCCTCTAAGGGAGGCCTTCTCAGAATTCTCCCCAGAGGAGATGGCTGAGAATGACGTGCACAATGCCTTCATGGTGAGTGCTCTTCACCTTCTACCTGTTTGTTTGCTTTTGTCTAGATTCTGCCTTTCGACTTTCCTTGCCGAATTCCGTCTTTCTTGCCCCAGACCCTCCAGTCTGCACTCTATAATAGGAAGATGATCAACATAGTGCAGACCACCAGTCGTGCCACTAACGTAAAAAACCAGGAGCTGAAGGGGACAATTGCCGATTTGGCGCAACAACGGTCTGATCTGAAGGAGCGTGTGGTGGAGTTGAAGACTGAGCTCGCTGTCACCAAGAAGAAGCTGAAGGAAGGGGCTGATCAGCTGGCTCGCACTCAAGAGGTGTGCAACACCTTCTCTGACTCCCTCAAGCGCTCTGATGAGAAGATCAGCGAGCTGATCTCCCTGGCCATCAATGTTGTCGCCTATGCTACCTGGCGGGGAAAGATCAGCGGGATGCATGCTGCTCTTGAGGAGGCTCCCACCCAGCAGGCTATAGAGGAAGAGAAGAAGCAGTTGGAGATGCTCTACCCCACCCAGCCTGATCTGAGTGCGCCGATGCCTGAAGTTGGGAAGGTGAATTCTCCTGCATTGGCTGAGCAAGCTGCTGGGGGTGACGCTGGAATGTCCCAGGATACATGATGCTGCTGACAGAGTTCAGGAAGCTATGGCAGGTGAGGATGTGCAAGCTGGTGCGGTACCTGAAATGGGAGGTCAGCAGGCAGAGGAGACGCCAGAGGTGGAGGTCATTAATGTGACCGATAATTAAGTTGTTTTTTTTATCAATGAATGTTTTGGCAGTCTGACCCAGAGGTGGTAGACTTGTAAGTTTTAAAACTCTCTTTTTGTGGTTGCTCCGCCAAGGTGGCGGTTAAAACTCAGGGGCCGTATTTTGGCCGTATTTTGAAATATCCTTGCCGCGGTTTTGGTAAGGTTTAGTTTATATCTTGTGATTTTTTCTTAGATTCCCTTAGTTTAGGAAGCTGCCGTGTCAGCCTGCTTGGCTGATTTAGGCGAGTCCTGTCATCCTGAAAAGGTTGTCGTTCTGACTCAGCTAGCTGCCGTGTCAGCCTGACGGCTGATTTAGGCATATGCCGCAATGTAAGGAGGAGTGGCCGTGTCAACCCAAGAGGCTGATTTAGACAAGCCTGGTCAGCCTGAAAAGGCTGATCCAGACTAAGCTAGCTGCCGTGTCAGCCTGATGGCTGATTTAGGCGTATCTTGTGATTTTGGACTACTTAACCTTGTTCATGACGCAAGGTGTGTTCATCACGTTTAAAGCCAACATGGGCGTAATTTAGGCAAGTTTATCGTCATTCTAGGACCAATGGGACGCTGCAGGATTCTGGTAGCGCAGATATCCCTACGTTCCATGTTCGTGTGCATGCATGCTGGGGCCCTGATTAATTGTGATTAGTGCGAGCTACGTCCAGGGGGTGGTATCAGGGGTAGCTGGGTAAGCGTGTTTAGCTGTCAACCAGGCTCCCTTTCGTATGTTCCACAGTCCTCCTGGTGAGGGTGCTCCTTGTGGAGAAAATAGGTTAGGCATGTTGGAGTGCCATGTGCCTTGTCACCCCGCGTTGGCAGTTAACAGTGTTGCTAGATATCCTTTCAACGTACCATAGACACTAGGATTCAAAGTGATGTACTTAGAGAAGCCTGAAAACCAAAAAATCTACAAGAATGACGTGAAGTTCCTGACGCCATCTCATGGGGTACCAGAGCAATTGTGGTCCCAGGACGCTATCAGACCACACCATCTGGCAGCAGTTTGAAATTTAAAATAGCTAAAGACACCAAAAATAGGGTTGAAACTGGCAGTATGCCTACTACCGGATTTTTTTTATTTTTATTTCAAAAGTAATATCTCTTCAGGTGAAGTATGTTCCATGGGCGTTGTATGATTTGACCGTCCATGGTCACCAGTCTGTATGCACCATGGCCAACAACTCCTTCTACCTGGTATGGTCCTTCCCATTTGTAGGCGAATTTACCTGCTTTACGATTTTTGGTGTTTTGAAACACTTCTCGGAGGACCAGGTCTCCTACCTCCAGGAGCCTGACTTTTACATTCTTGTTGTAACTCCTGGCTACCGACTGCTTGTAGGCAGCCAGACGTATCTTTGCGCTTTCTCGCAGCTCATCCACCGTGTCCAGGCTTCTGATCATCTCTGCATTGTTTAGTTCTCCTGTCATGCTTCCATACCTGTGAGAAGGAACTAGGACTTCTGATGGAATGACTGCTTCTGCGCCGAACACCAGGCTGAAGGGTGTTTGACCTGTTGCTACCTTTGGCGTCGTTCTGTCTGACCATAATACTAGTGGCAAATCATCTGCCCACTTTCCTCCTAACTCCTGTAACCTCCTTCTCAGATTGTCCATGATGATTTTATTGCTGGACTCAGCTTGCCCGTTGGACTTTGGAGTCCTAGGTGCTGAGTTTTTAAGGGTAATGTTCCATCTGGCACAGTATCCCTCAGTGTCGTTGGAGATGAATTATGAGCCATTATCACATACAATTTCTGATGGGATACCAAACCTGCAAATGATGTTTCGTTTTATAAATGAAATGACTTGTTTGTCTTTTACTTCTGTGAATGCTTCTGCTTCTATCCACTTGGAGAAGTAATCTGCCATTGCCAGCATCCATGTTCTGTTTCCTGTGGCTCTTGGCAGAGGTCCTACTATGTCCATGCCCCATGCCATGAATGGTCAGGGAGAAATGATAGGATGTAAGGGTTCTGCTGGCTAATGGATCATTGGTGCTGAGCGCTGGCAGGCGTCACATTTGTGCGCGTATTCTGCTGCATCTGCCTTCATTGTGAGCCAGAAGTATCCCTGCCTGAGAGCTTTATTTGCCAGACTCCTACCCCCTGCATGGTTTCCACACTCGCCGCTGTGGAGAGCATGTAACACAGTCTGTGCTTCCTCCTTGTCCAGGCACCGTAGGTAGGGGCTTCCTTCTTGTCATCTGGTAGCTTGCTATGACGCAACCAGTCTAGGTAAGGTGTACACCAATCCTAGTCACCTGCCTGTTCAGCCATTTGGTCAGGCATCTGATTGGTTGGCTGAGGGTCCTCATCTACCTGCGCAGCTGCCTGGACTCCTTCTCCGCTCTGTGGATCCTCCAGTTCTCCTTTGTCTACTTCATCTGCCTTATGGATAGAAGGTTCTAGCATGTGTGCTATTGGAATGCTGAAAAGTTCTGTTAGTTTGAATGTTGCCCCCAGAGTTGCTAAGGCATCTGCTTCCACGTTCTGATCTCTGGGGATCTGCTTAAGCTTGCAAGTTGCGAATTTCTGTTTTAATTCCTTCGCTATTTTCAAGTATTCAATCATCTTTGAGTCTCTGGCTATAAACTCGTCATTTACGTGATTGACTATCAGTAGAGAGTCACTGGATATATGCAGGTGCCTGACCCCTAACTCCAGAGCTAGATTCATTTCTAATATAAAGGCCTCGTATTCTGTTTCATTGTTGGTTACCTTGAATTCGCATCTTACTGCTTGCGCTATCAGGTCTCCTTGTGGTGATCGCAGGATCAATCCAACACCTGCCCCCCCCTGGTTGGAGGCTCCGTCAATGTGCATCTGCCAGACCTCTGCTTCCTTGCTTCCCTTTAAAGTGAGGATTTCCTCATCTGCCAGATTTTGGATGGCTGGGCTGAAGTCTGACACGAAGTCGGCCAGTGCTTGTGATTTGATTGCTGTTCTGGGGTCATACTGGATATCGTACCTATTGAGGTGTACAAACCATTTTGACATTCTGCCTGATAGTTCAGGCTTCCTCATGATAGATTTCAGCGGGTAGTTGGTCACAACGTGTATGGTGTGGGACTCAAAATTGGGGTGCAGCTTGTGAGACGCTACTACTAATGCCAGTACTAATTTTTTAAGAGATGTGTACCTGGTCTCTGCTGGAAGCAGAGACTTGCTTACGTAGTATACTGGCTTATGCTCCTTTTCTTGCTCTCTGACTAGAACGACGCTCACTGCTACCTCGATGACGGTCAGGTACAAGAATAGCGGTTCTCCTGGTTCCGGCTTTGACTGCAGTGGTGGACTGCTGAGATAGTGCTTTAGCTCTCTGAAGGCTTGCTCGTGATCCGCAGTCCATTCGAACTTCTGACTCTTTCTTAATATGTCGTAAAACAACCTGCACTTATCCGAAGATCTTGAGATGAACCTGCTCAGGGCTGCTACCTTTCCAGCTAGTCTTTGAACGTCTTTAGGCTTTTCAGGTGACTCTAGTTGCAGGACGGCTTTGATCTGCTCGATGCTGGCCTCTATCCCTCTTTGAGTTACAATATAGCCTAAGAATTTGCCAGAAGATACTCCGAAGGTGCATTTAGTTGGATTTAATTTCATGTTGTACTCCCTCAGGGTGCTGAATGTTTCTGCCAGATGCCGCATGTGATCTTTGACTTTTTCTGATTTCACCACCATGTCATCAATATATACCTCCATAATTCTTCCTATCTGCTCTTTGAACATGCGGTTAACCAGCCTTTGATATGTGGAGCCAGCGTTCTTTAGGCCAGATGGCATAACGTTACAGCAATATATTTCTCTTTCAGACATGAATGCCGTCTTCTCCTGATCTGCAGGATCCATCTTGATCTGATTGTATCCACTCCATGCATCCAGGAATGTCAGCATCTCGTGTCCAGCTGTCGCATCTACCATTGCATCAATATGAGGCAGCTGGAAGGGATCTTTAGGGCACGCCTTGTTGAGGTCAGTGAAGTCCACACATACTCTCCACTTTCCATTTTTCTTAGGCATCACCACCACCACATTAGATAGCCACTCTGGATATTTTACTTCTCTTATTTTCTTTGCTGCCAGCAGACTATCTACCTCTTGGTTGATCACCTTGTTCCTCTCTGCTGCAAGCTTTCTTCTTCTCTGCTGGATGGGTTTACACCTTGGGTCTACACTAAGCTTGTGTGTTATGATGGATGGATCTATTCCTATCATGTCGTCGTGTGACCATGCAAAACAGTTCATGTTATCTTGCAGGAATTTAATTAATTGTTGCCTCAAGTTTCCTGTGCATCCAGCTCAAATTAGCACATTTCTTTCTGGGTGCAACTTGTCCAGGTTGATCTGATCTAGTTCTTCTGCTGGAGGCTCGACGTATTCGTCCTGGATAGGCTGCTTCTGTAATTGTTATGCAGGAGGGCTGGCAATGCACTTGAGAGCCTTCTTATAGCAGCCTCTAGCTTCCTCCTGATCTCCTCTTATCGTCTCTACTCCCCATGGTGTGGGGAACTTTATGCACTGGTGAGATGTTGAGGGGATTGCTTTCATCTGGTGTAGCCACGGTCTTCCCAAGATGACATTGTAGGTGGAGGGGCCGTCTATAACCAGATACCTGATTTGCTTATTGACTCCTCCTACATAGGTTGGGATGACTATTTCTCCCAGCGAATTAGCTGTTTCCCCACTGAAACCTACTAGCGGAATAGTCTTCTTCTGCAGATCCTTCTCGCTGAATCCCATGTTTTCTATGGTCTTCAACATGATCAGGTTGACCGAGCTGCCTGTATCTACCAAGACCTTCTTAAATGTGCAATTGGCCATCGATAAGGTGATAATAAGTGCGTGATGATGTTCTCGTTCGTCGTATGTATCTCCTTCATCAAAGCTGACAGCTGGTAGGTCGCTGTGAGAAATTCTACAAGAATTTGCTGGCCTGTCTCCTTTGGTCTCGGTGCCATGTCTCTTGGCGGCTGAGTATGTCAGCCCGCTTAGGTCTGAGCCGCCTGTTATCACGTTTATGATTTTGGTGCATGTGGGTGGGTCTGCAGGCTTGGCGGAGCCTACTTTATCCTGCTGCTTGCCCCCACGTGGTAATAGGTAGCTCAACTTTCCTTGCTCATACAGGCGCTTGATCTCTCTTCGTAATGTATAGCAATCCTCAGTGTTGTGCCCTATATCACGGTGGAACTCACACTTCTTCTTGCTATCTTTTCTCCATGCTTATCCTTCTACTGGTAGGTTGGGCCACCTGACTCCGTCTCCCATCTCCCTGAGTGCTTTCAGGATTCCTCCAATGCCCGTAGTGAAGCCGTATTCTGCCAGGGTGAGGAGCAGCTGATTTTCTTCAATTCTGTTGACTCCCCTTCCATATGGCCTATACCTCTCATCTTTCTTGCTAGTGGTTTGCTTTCTTCCTTATTTCTCCACGGCTGAGGTGCTAGAAACACTTGGTGTATTGGGTAGGCTGGCTCTGGCTAGAATATCTTCCTCTAGTCTGATTGCGGCAGCTGCTTGTACAGGTCGGAGTCATGGTGAAGGCCCCTCCTAAAAGCTTCTACTGCTGTTGAAACATCGCACTCTCGTACTGCTACCTTCTCGTTGTTGAATCTAGTATTGTATTCTCCAATGGTCTCTACTGCCCCCTGGACGATCCTGTACAGATCTCCCGCATGCTTTTGTGGTTTTCTGCTGCTTGCGAATGGTTGAGTAAATGCGTTCACCAACTCAGCAAATGTGGATATCGACCTATTGGGCAGGCTCAAAAACCATCGAAGTGCTGGCCCTGTTAAGGTGGATCCAAATCCTTTGCACATGCAAGCCTCCTTGACTTGCCCTACGGCTGTTAATTTCATCATCTTCTGCTTGTACTGGCTTATATGATCAAAGGGATCTGCTGTGCCGTCAAAGAGAGGCATATTTGGATTTGTGAATCCCTTTAGCATGGCTGTGATGGATATGGTGTCCACGAATGGCGAGTCGGCGTAGCTGTCCAGTGCCGCTTTCTCGAGTGGGGGTGGCGACCACAGGACCCCGCTCGCATCTCCTTTAGCTCAATCTTGTTGATTTGTTATCTTTGCTGCCAATGCGGGACCCGTCTGTCACCGCCCGCCTGGCGATTCAATATCCTGCCTCCTGATCCGAGCTCTTGAAGGTTCTGATGTGTTCCAGCAGCTAGAGGAGTTGATGTAACGACTGTCCCCTGCTGCCAGTTCACTTGCTGGTTCGACTCGGATCCTACTCCAGGTGTCTGATCGATTGCTGCGAGGCTGCTAACAGGGATGCCACCTACTCGTGCTTCCACACAGCTGGCTGCATGCCTTTTATCTGGCGTGAGGTATCTCAGCCCTTGTGGGGTTATCCTTCCATCTGATGGTATCGTAGACAGGTCCAACCTTGTTATTAGTTCAGCCGGTATCTGTCGAAGTGGATTCCTGCTGCCTGTTGCCCCCTGCGTCAGATTTACTAGCGGAGACCTTCCGTCCCTTGTCCTGCTTACTGGAGTGACAGACTGCTGTTTTAGCATGTCAATCTGCGCCCAGAGCTCTCTGTCTCTCCTTCTTGCTTCAGCTTCTTCTTTCCTCTGATCTTCCCTCATGTTTTCCATGGCTTTCTGAAGATTTTCTACGCCGGTGAGCAATATTTGCGTAGGACTAGGTGGCGGGGTGCCGCCTGAGCTCGCCGTTGCTTTATCTGATCTGGCTTGAGTTGTGACAGCAGGAGTCCTGGGAGGTAGGAAGGTTTTTGTTGTTGGTATAACTCTTGAAGTGTGTCCGGGAGCCTGTGCAGCCACTGTTGATGTTGGATTTTGAGTAGAGGGTGGTGGCGATGGTTGCCTGCTCCCCGACACGGCTTCTGATGCTTGCTTATCCATTGTGTATCTAGAGTATCAACGATTGACGACCACAATGCCCCACGGTGGGCGCCAAACTGTTTAGGTATTTTTTACCGAATTGGATGATTCAGGTCAATGTGGTCTTACTCGTCGGATATTTGATTGAGTGTTTGTATGTTGATATGTAAATAAAGAAATAAAGTACGGAATATAAATTAACACGTGAGATTTGGTGACGCGGAAAATCCAACGTTGGAACAACCGCGGGAGGGACGGTACCCTTCCAAATATTGCACTATATATGAATAGGAGGATGATTACAATAGTATTGTTGTGCCGATCTTGCTGGCACGAGGTATCAAGCCCGCAAGATCTTAGATGGATGTATGTGAGAATGCGGGAGCGTGCTAATGTCTTGATGAGAATATGTATTGACGTGAATGTGAATGTCCTTCTTGATTTGCTTCCTTGGCTATTTATAGGGTGAGAACCCTAGACATGTCCTACTTTGATTATGGAAAAGGAATATAATTTCCATAAGAACTCTTTCCATATTCGGCCGCCTTCCCCAGTTCTCCCTGATCTCCCCGACTTCTCCCTAACTCTTCTTTCCTTAATCTGGACATCTCTTCTGATGGGCCCTTGGTCTCCTTTCCGCGCGTGTAGCCCGTTCCCCCCTTTTCCAATTACGGGCTTCCTTCCTCCTTATCACTCCTCCCATAGTCTTTTATTTTATCAAGTGGGCCTTCCTTTTATTGTACTATTTTTAGCTCAAACATATGGCAACCCACCCTTTAAGCCAAAACCCTTTTAAATGCACTCAGCATCCCGTTATAACGCCTGTATAAATGCTTGTACAATATGTGATCACCATTTCAAAACAAAACCATGACGAATTTTGTAAAAATCAAAATCTCTTTCAAAATGTAAAGTTTTCGAAAATAAGGCCCAATATTAGCGCAAAACCAGTCAAAACTCTGTCCAATTGTCGAGTCAAAATTCGGGCCTCAAAGCCCATTTCAAAACCTCACTTCGAGTCCACTCCTACAACTACACTACAGTTGACTAGAACCGACATTTTCAAGCTTTGTCATTTCTTCAAAAATTCACTTAACACGAGTGGCACACTCTCACTCCACGAGTTAAATCGTTTTTTAGTAAGTGTGCTAGAATGGTCGATCATGTTTTGATTCGTCGTCGATCTATTGTTCAGTTTCCAAGATGCCTGACATAAGCGACGTGAACAACAACCAACCCCTGAATGGTAATGATCAAATCCTAGCCGCGCTAACTCGTCTCCAAGTTACCCAAGACCAAGTGTATGATCGCCTCGACACACTCGAAGGCCGAATAGTTGCTGTGGAAACTAGGTTGCCTCCTCGAGAAAGGGAAGTGTCTGATGAATTTGTGAATAACTTCGGAAATGAAAATCCTTTTATGGGAGCACATGAGGTTAACCCTCCCGTAGGTATGACTGCAGCTGAGAAACGACTCCAATATTTGGAGGAACAGTTGATGTATCTCAAAGGGGATGATATCTATAGGGAAAATAATCGCAAATATGAGGCCGTGAGTTCCAAGTTGCCAACCAACTTCAACATGATGGATATCCCTAAATTCAAGGGAAATGAAAACCCTTTGAACCATATCCGTGCTTTCAAGGATTACATGTCTATCAAAGGCATTAAACCCGAGATGTTCTTAAGGATCTTTCCTTTATCTCTTGGGTTCTATTCTCTAGAGCACAAGAAGATTGCTACCTGGGATGATGCCGCAATTGAGTTTGCTAAGCAATATGCGGATAATGCCGAAATCGAAGTCAATATGCGCACTTTAGAGGTTCTTACCCAAAATGATAAAGAAGGTTTCACCGACTTCCTAAGTAGGTGGAGGAAGACTAGTACCCAACTTGTTGAACGTCCAGATGAAGCTATCCTCGTGGAGAAATTCGTGGACAATTTAAAGCCCATCTATGCAAGTCATTTGAGGTACCAAAACATTAAGACCTTCAAAGACTTAACTGTACTAGGAACAAGGATCGAAGATGACATCCGTAAAGGGCTCTTGTCCAAAACGGTAGGTCGTGGATATCAAGGCTCAACAAGTCGTTCTTACGGCTCTACTACCAAGACGGATGAAGTTAACCTTCTCGAGCCATCTAAGAAGAGTACCCCACCAAGGAAATTCACAAATATTGGGGATACATACTCCAATGCTCTGAAAAGATTGATGAAACAGGGTAAGCTTCAACACATAGGCCCTACGCCCGAACCAGAAAAGAAATCCAAGTTCTGGGACGAGAACTCGTATTGCGAATATCATAGAGGTAAGGGACATGATACAAAAAAATGCTACAAGCTAAAACATGTACTTCAAGACATGATTGAAGACGGTCGCCTACCAATACCGTCTGGAGGCAAGCCTAACAACACTCAGAATCCTCTTGGAATTCTGGTGATTACAAGTGAAGAATCTACCTTAGATTGTTCACACCTCATTTCTCCAGTCGAAGATGAAATTCATGCAATAGAGAGTGAAGGGAACTACTCCACCATTTCCCCTACCATCACCGATTTCATCGCATGTGCAATGAGTGTGAATATGCAAGTCTCGGAACTAGAAATTGTAGTGGCAACCCTACGTGATCCCAATGCAAAACCCAAAGAACGTGCGCCACTAAGTTTCTCTCAAAATGCTACAATGCAAGAAGTAGTAGCTGTAGTTGATGAACTAATCGACCAAATTATCCAATTGGAAGCCGAGATCATAATGATGAGGGAACTTGCTACTATCAATGGAGTGTGGGCCGACGATGATGAAGATGAGTATCTCACTGAACACTACCTAGTCAAAGTCAGTGAGGAAATAGTCCAAAATAGTGAGGACCAAGATGTAGACCACCTTACTCGTTCGGGACGTCCATACCAAAACATTTCTCAAAATGGTCCCATAGAAAACGGTCCAATTACCAATACCAACGTGGCCACAGCAAATGATAACGAAGACACCTCCACTGACCATTTGTTAAAGCAACTACAGAAGACAAAGGCCGATCTTTCAGTCTGGCAACTAGTTGCAAGCTCATTCCCACATCGCCAAGCTTTACTGCAAGCTTTGGCCAAATTAAATGTGGCACGTAACTCCACACCCGATGACGTAGTCAACTTGGTCTTCCAAGAGTCACCAAAGCTAAGTAACCCCGTTACTTTCTCGGATGAAGACTTGCCACCCTTTGGCGCTAGTCACAACTTGACTCTTTACATCACTGATATTTGCTTGAAGAAGAATGTGCCAATGACTTTGGTAGACGATGGCTCGACGGTCAACGTTATACCCTTGAAGACGGCATACAAATTGGGCATGAAAGAGTCGGATTGGACCCCTACCAACCAAGGTGTTCGCGCATATGACGGTACACGACGAAAAGTGGTTGGACTAGTTAACCTTACCATAGCCACATGGTCAATTGAACGAAAGGTTAACTTCCAAATAGTGGACATTGAGGCATCCTTTAACATACTTCTGGGAAGACCTTGGATTCACGCTTCCAAAGCGGTAACATCCACCCTCCACCAGAAAATCAAGATCCCACTAGATGGTAAAGTGGTGACAATCACTTCGTCACCCATCAAGGCAGTAATAGAAAAGAGGTCAAGTAATCAAGTACTTGCGGATCCAGTATATGAACTTGGGGGCTTCCATAGCATAAATGTCATAGAAAGTGAGTTGGCACCCTTGTACTTCAATCCCTACTCCAATTTGGTGGTCAACCACATACTCAAATCCCAGGGATACTTCCCGAGAATGCCTTTGAATCCTATCCGAAGAAACACCTTTGCACCCTATAAAGAAGGCAACTCACAAAGGATACCACTTGGATTAGGGTACAAACCCACTAAAGAGGAAGCTCTCGAGATGCTCGCCCAAGTTCAAAACCGTAAGAACGTGGGAATCCAAATGCGACCCTACCTCCCTACCCGAAATGGATACTTTGTTAGGGAAGGAAGTCAAGAACTCTTTCATGGATTTCCCGAACCTTGGCACTATCTCGAAAGGAAGTTAGCTGGAATCGAGATCTTTCACGATTGCTATTTTATTCCTCCAGAAACAGTTCCTACCGTCAAGACTCGTCAAGCACCTTGCTTAGACGAACAAGCTGTTAGCCTACTATTTGGGGAAGATCGATTTGTTAGAGCCGCGCAGGATGAGATCATTACCTTGATACTTCAAGACGATCACTTCAACCTTACCGCATTGATCACAGAAACCAATTCAAACCAACAGAAAGGATGGAGAAAGTCGATCAAGTAGACAAACAACCAAGGAAGACTCTTCGAGCTCACCACTGGAGAAGGAGAGATGTTCAAAGGAGAACCAGAAGACGATGAATTCGAGACAGAGTCAGAGTCGGAGTCAGAGTCGGAGTCTAGAGAAGTCCCTAGAGAGTCTCCTCCTGTCGTCACTCCCATTCCCCTTGTTTCTCCTAGCTTAGCATCAAGTAGTAACAGTAGTTCGGGAAATGTCCCAACGGCTTTCCCTTTACCGCCACTGGCCACCGAACAGATGGCTTCTTTGTTTCAACTTTTCTCAAATTTTAATATGAATAAATCAGGTTCTGCTTACTCTTCGGGTTATTCTGAATGCAATTCTGTTTACGATGATAATGAGGATGACCCAGACCCAGACTCGATCGAAATACCTCCCTATATAGCCAAGGAAATACTACAAGAGGGGGAAGGGGGGCCAGTAATAGAAAACACTGAATCCATCAACGTAGGAACCGAACTAGAACCCCAAGAACTTAGGATAGGGACGACCTTGAGCTCTACTGAAAGGGCCAGTTTCATAGACCTCCTACATGAGTTCAAAGACGTTTTTTCTTGGTCCTACAAAGACATGCCAGGGATCGATAGACCTTGAGCTCTACTGAAAGGGCCAGTTTTATAGACCTCCTACACGAGTTCAAAGACGTTTTTGCTTGGTCCTACAAAGACATGCCAGGGATCGATAGAGATACTGCAGAGCATAGAATCCCGATTAAACCAGGTTTCAAACCCGTAAAACAGAAGCTTCATCGAATGAGGACATAATGGGCTCTTAAGATCAAAGAAGAAGTCGATAAGCAATTCAAAGCCGGGTTCATCAAAGTTTCCGAGTACTCAGACTGGGTAGCTAACATAGTACCCGTACCCAAAAAGGATGGGAGAATCCGTGTTTGTGTTCATTTCAGAGACTTAAACAAAGCAAGTCCTAAGGATGACTTCCCTCTACCACATATCGACATATTGGTGGATAACACAGCAGATCACACGCTATTATCCTTCATGGATGGATACGCAGGATATAACCAAATCAAGATGGTCGTAGAAGATATGCATAAGACCGCCTTGGTCACTCAATAGGGCACCTATTGCTACACGGTTATGCCGTTTGGGTTAATCAATGCCGGAGCTACATATCAACGCACCGCAACTACGCTATTACATGACATGATGCATAAAGAAGTTGAGGTATACGTAGATGATATGATTGTCAAGTCCAAGGATAGAGAGGGGCACATTGCGAACCTTCGCAAATCCTTCTGAAGGCTACGAAAGTACAACATGAGGCTCAATCCTCAGAAATGCGCATTCGGGGTAACATATGGTAAACTCCTGGGATACGTTGTTAGCCAACGAGGGATAGAAATAGACCCTTCCAAGATCAAAGCTCTAATCGAAATGCCGCAACCTCAAACAGAGAAAGAAGTTAGAGGATTCCTAGGTATGGTGCAATACATAAGTCGATTCATATCGAAACTCACCATGATCTGTGAACCTATCTTCAAAAAGCTAAAGAAAACAGATCACACCATGTGGGATGATGACTGTCAGAAGGCATTCGACCGAATCAAGGAGATACTAGCCAAGACACCAATGCTCATGCCACCTCAACGAGATCAACCTCTTGGTTTATATCTCACGGTAACTGAAACAGCCATGGGCGCCATGCTAGCCCAAACCGTAGGAAAAGAAGAAAGAGCTATCTACTACCTTAGTAAGAAGTTCTTGGAGTACGAGTGTAAATACACACCACTCGAAAAGACATGCCTCGCTCTTGTGTGGGCAACGAAGAAGCTACGCCATTACATGCTTAGCTACTCCGTAAAAGTATACTCTAAAATGGATCCTGTCAAATACCTCTTCGAGAAACCCGTTCACAATGGACGCCTAGCGAGATGGACTTTAATGATCTCAGAGTTCGATCTCAAGTATGTACCTCTGAAAGTTATAAAGGGGCGCGCCGTTGCCGAGTTCTTCGCAGAAAATCCCATCAATGATGCACAAACAATAGACACCTGGTCATTTTCGGATGAGGATATACTCCAAATCGATGTAGACTCCTGGGACCTTTACTTTGATAGGGCATCGAACTTAAGAGGATTTGGAATATGAGTGTTTCTCATTTCTCCTGAAGGCGAGCATACACCACTCTCTGTCAAACTCGACTTCGAGGTGACAAATAACGCGACAGAATATGAAGCTTGCCTCATTGGATTACAAGCAGCAGTAGGTTTAGGCATCAAAAATCTCGGGTACATGGAGATTCATCTTTGATCATCAACCAATTTATGGGATCTTGGAAAATTCGAAGCGAGAGTCTAGCACCTTATCAAGCCAGAATAGACCAAGTTGCCCAATTTTTCGATCAAGTAACCTACCTACACCTACCTCGAGAGGAAAATCAATTTGCAGATGCTCTTGCAAAACTTGCATCTTTGATTAATATGCCAGATAATATGGTAGAAATGCCTTTATGCATCGAACGACGGTCAGAACCGGCTTATGTGCACCAAATCACAGACGAAGAAGAAATCACAGAGGAACCTTGGTTCCAAGCAATCCTGAACTTCAAACTCAATGGCACCTATCCACCGGATATGGACAAAAGGGGACAACGCGCTATACGCTTACTAGCTTCCCAATACGTCCTCATGCAAGGAGAGTTATACAAAAGAACACCTCTTGGTGTAATCCTACGTTGTCTTGATCATTCGCAGGCACGGAAAGTTATGGAAGAAGTCCATGAGGGAGAATGTGGCCCTCACATGAGTGGACCCATGATGGCAAAGAAAATCACACGTTTGGGGTATTATTGGACCACAATGGAATTTGATTGCATCAAATATGTCAGACATTGCCACAACTGCCAAATCTTCGGGAAAGTGCAACACGTCCCTCCTTCATTACTCTACACCATGACACCCCCTTGTCCATTTTCTGCTTGGGGAATTGACATCATCGGAAAGATCACTCCAGCCGGAACAGAAGGTCATTGTTTCATTCTAGTGGCAATCGATTATTTCACCAAGTGGGTGGAAGCAGCTTCCTACACTAGTCTCACAACCAAAATCGTGGCAAAGTTCATACAAACCAATAACATCTGTCGATACGGTTGCCCACATGAGATCATCAGTGACAATGGGTCACATTTCCAGGCCGAGACTGAACAATTGCTAGCCAAGTAAAAAATCAAGCATCACCATTCCTCGCCATATAGACCACAAACTAATGGCGCGGTAGAGGCGGCAAACAAGAACGTTGTCACGATCCTCAAGACAACGATTGACAACTATAGAGATTGGCCAAGCAAGATACCTTTTACTTTATGGGTATACCGTACACCTGTTAGGACACCCACTAGGGCCACCCCTTTCTATTTGACCTACGGCATGGAAGTTGTAGAACCAGTCGAGCTAGAAATACCATCCTTGCGTATTTTACTTGAAAGTCAAATCCCAGAAGCCGATTGGAAAAGGGATAGATATGAAGAACTCATCCTCCTGGATGAACGAAGATTGCGCGCATTACATAATGTGCAGACATATCAGGCACGTATCTATTGGAAATCTATATCTCTTTACTCAACATATTCATATATGTTACAATTTTAATTTAGTCATAAAATTAAAAGGTGATCTTATGCATGCAAACAAAAATAATTAAAGAAGAAATCATCATCTTACATTGATATTTTCGGATCAAAGGGCACAAGAGAGTTCTCCTACTCTCTTGTTCTTGAGCTTTCCTTAATTGGATGAACAAGGATCAAGAAGAGAATCCCTCCTAAGGTTTTATACCCAAGATAACAACTTAATAAAATTAATATTATTATTACTAGAATAATACTAATTTTTGTATAAAAATTGACCCAGAAATATTATTTGGTCTCTCTATGTTTCGGTTAAGAGAGAGGGAGGAGGAGGAAGATTTTATCTTTCTAAAACTCTAATTTTAGATGAATGAATGAATAATGATACTAGTGAATATCATAGTGTATATTAGGTAAAAATAAGGAGAAAAACCCATGCAGTTCTCCTCTTGTAAAACCGGGTGGAAGGAGAAGGAAGTGCCCAATGCATGCACAAGTTTGTCTTTACAAGATCAAGTAGGTATGCATGGCTATTCCTTAGGTAAATCATTATGCTTACCACTAACACAATTATCATAATATATTCCTAATACCACCCTAAATTTCGGTCATTATGGATAAAATGGACTCCATTTTATCTTTGTCAAATTGTCAATTTGTCATATGTCACATGTCACATAAAATTGTTATGTATTTTTAACATATTAAAAATCAACGCATTAATAAAAATACGTCATATACAAAACGACTTAGTAATTCATAATTACTTGTACTAAAATATTTTACCAATTATAAATCACAACATCTTGTATTTATAATAATTTATTCATTCAAATGCAATTGTTTCTTTAAACAATAATTTCATCTAAGTAATACAACAATTCGATTACTTAGACCGTATCTTATTTAATCAAATTACAATGAGACACGTAAATATTACTTCCAAAATCGTCCGTCAATTTTAAGTAATTTAATTAACCCGTATCGTCATACGATCAATTAAATGATCAATTAAGTGTGTTACCCTTTAGATATGACCTAAGGTGATCAACTGATAACCACCGTCGCACGACAGTAATGTCAAACTCTAGTCAGCCAATCATTACCGATATGTGTGGACCAGTTGACAGTAAAATATTACTTCCCAATTGTATTCTTTAAAATGAGATTTAAACATGTGATCATCATGATCAACAGTTGTGATCGCATTATTGTCGGAGGACACATATTCTAACAACCTCCCACTTGTCCTCGACAAGTGTGCGTCACCAATTCTCTTTTCCTATTACTATCTCCCACTCAATGCAAGGTGTCTTTCAGGTCGTACTTGCAAGTGATCATATCGAGAGTGGTTTCCTCGATCTGGAGAATAACTGATTGACCGGATTTATCCACCATTGATACATTCCGAGCGTGGCCACGCATTTCCAGTTCATTACTCCTCGAGTGGCCCTGAGATATTGTTATAACCCTGACAAGGAGTGGACAATTTCTATCGCACTCATTCCCATCGACTAGCCACAGCCATCATAACCCAAAATATGCCCATTTGACCCCATTTACGAAGGTCGTAGTAACACAAATCAAAGTTAATCTGAAACTGTGCCATCTTAGGCGAATAGTCTTTAGTCAAAAGAATCGACTCATTAGAATACTATAGTAGCTCTCGCTACGACCAGGCTATATAAATTTGCCAGAACTCTATAAGCGGTCATAAGGCCCGACAAAATGTTCCTAACAGTTTGCCTATGTGATCGACTAGTCATTCTCATATGACTCCATGGCACTTGAACTTGCCATCAATCGCATCACACTCTAGTCACTTCGAGACGTCACCTCAGGTAAGTAACTATGGGCTAATACAATGCTAATCCGTGTTCACTTAAACGGGGTTCAATTGTCTCTACAACCCGTTGGATGTAACAAAGTATAAGGTGAGTTAATAATAACTCAAACGACAAATGTCGACATCACACTCGGGTAGTCAATACTGATACCCGTCGTTGTGAGTACCAAAAATAATATTTATATTTCCTATTAAAACTAACCTAGGCTAGTGGTAACAGGGTCGAACCACAAGGAGGCGAATGTAATTAATAATTGTCTAATTCTAGTCTAAGGTAACGAATGTGGGGGTTGAATTGATTTGGTATAACAACCCGACCCACCACGGTCGTAACACAACCCAATAAGATGGGATATGTACCTTTGGGCCCATTACTTGTCCTCACTTAAGCCCAAAAGCACAAGGCCTTGTTACTAAGTGGTGGGTGGAATCCCTTATAAACATATCACAACCTCCTCAATTCCCCGATGTGGGACAACCTTACTCTTAATAACTTAGGGTATTACAAACTCCCCCACTTAAATAACACAACGTCCTCGTTGTGCCCGGAAGCTGACCGCAGCCAAGCCCAGAATCCTCCCCCGCTAGGTGGGTGACCCGGGTACTCCCGACCACAGGCTCACCACACGGTCGCAGGGTTGCTCTGATACCATTTATAACAACCCGACCCACCACGGTCGTAACACAACCCAATAAGATGGGATATGTACCTTTGGGCCCATTACTTGTCCTCACTTAAGCCCAAAAGCACAAGGCCTTGTTACTAAGTGGTGGGTGGAATCCCTTATAAACATATCACAACCTCCTCAATTCCCCGATGTGGGACAACCTTACTCTTAATAACTTAGGGTATTACATTTGGTCTATAGCTAAAGGCAATAAAGATAATAAACTAAATAGACGGATAAAACAAATATTAAAAAGGGGTGCAAGGATGGTCGGTTCACTATAGTTTCGGCGACAGCATACTAAGTAGGTCTAAATCAAACACATGAGGCGGGAAAACAAGAGGTCCTCTCGGTCCACTCTTAACAAGTAACATCTTTCGATCTCGCTACAAGTCCCTAATATCACTAGTACTGACTCTCGTCCTGAAAAGTGACTAAAAACCTAAACTTTACCTATCTTTCGATCTCAGCATAGTTTAGTCATTTTAATTGATGGTCAACCAACCTTCCCTATCTTTCGATCTAATGGGTCAGTCAAATGCTAAACATTCAACTAGTCGCGTGCACTCGATTCGTTAAATATAGAAATTAAAACAATTAAAACGAAGGTAACACCTCACGTGGTCAGTCGATCGACCATGTATGGCAGTCGATCGACTGACACGCGATTTCAGTCTACTATTCTAATGCCGCCTAATCCTACAGATTCCCTACATCCTAGCACGAATAATTTAGCTACTCATGACTATAGTGGAAACAACAATAATATTAAGGATTAAAACTACGGAATTCATGCTTAAAACGATTAGGCAAATAAATAACATAAAACGATAAAATTGGCTTTTGAAACCTAACTAGCAATTTCTATACTATCAACGCAATAAAGATGGACTGAAATAGAACAGAAGGAATACCGAAATTGCAGAGGAATTGTAACGGAATGATTAGAAGTACAAACAAAAATCCGATGCAAACCAATTTTCCGAACCCTAATTATTTGATATTCTAAAACTGATAAAAACTGAATGTAAAACTTGATTGAAAACTGAATGAATATTCTCAAAACTCAAGCTGCGTTATAAAGGAAAAGTACGCAGCTATTTTTTCTAAACCTAATATATCATGGGCTTGCTAATTCTCGATCTTCTAATTCACGTCTGAGTTAGCGTCTTGGTCGATCGACTGGTCTATGCTGAACAGTAGCTACTGGAAGTCGTGGTATGGTCGATCGACCATAGGACCCGGTCGATCGACTGCTTTAGCTGACTCTTGACTTCTAACTTCTCGTGGATTTGTCTTTTGGGCCTTGAAATGCGCACCAAGCTCGTTCCTTAAGTGAATACTTCACGTCAAATGCAATGCAAGATACTCGGGGACGGATTTAGCTCAATATCTACTCATTTCCGCATAAATCTGCAATATTACATAAAAATACGAAAGTAGACGAAATGGGGCAAATAGTAGCTTTAAACCACATAAATGAGCTCTGAAATGCGTGTAAAATAGGGTGTAAAACATCGTATAAATGACACGCATCAAACTTCCCCAAACCAAACCCTTGCTTGTCCCCAAGCAAGAAATAGACTCGATCTAATGACCTATTGGAACGAGTTCAATCTCAGAGCGAATTGCAACATGTAAAGCCTAAACCATTTTAATGCAACAACTAACAATTAATTAGCAATGCGAATCATGCAAACGAATTATGAAGTCGTTAAAAACTGCTAAACCGTCGACTATAGAGACTTATCAAATTGGACTCTCGCGGGTCGCTCATATCACACATAAGCACAGGTGAATATATAAGAGGATAGAAAGAATTCATTTTGTAAAGACTTTCACCTAACTACGACCTATAAGAACATGCCTGCAATATAATATAAAAGTAATCTCTACAACCGTACATATGCATTCCAACCGAACTAATGACCATGACACATGCCGAGGTGTATATGGATATGTGAGGTATGGGTAAGAAGAGGCAAAACATTTATGGAAAAGTGAAGGTACAGATGATCAAGCTAGTACCAAAACGGAACCATATGGCAACATCCAACTTCTTGTTCAAATTCAATCGAAGCAGTGCTATAGCAAGCACCAAACTTACATTCTCCGTAATAAATCAACTCCCCATAATATATAAATGAAACATTGGAGCAAAAATCGCCATTTGATAAAGACTTGAATTATGCGAATTGATTCTTTTCTTTCTCGGGCTTCGGTCGATCGACCAAGTAGAGCAGTCGATCGACCGGTTGAAAAAGTACAACACTCTCTTTTTGTTTTTCGAAATATTATTTTCTTCTTTTTTTTTTTTTTTTTTTGTTTCTTTCTTTCCTTTTTCATTTTCCAATCATCATCTCAACAGAGCATATGCTACCAAAAACGAGTAACAATCCCAAAAACTAAACTACTAGCTTGACAAGGGCAGGCTAAGTGTAGGATGTAGTTATTGGGACAAAAAGGCTATTTTTGGCAGTGTGAAGCTTATGGGGAAAATGAATAAAGGGATGACCTCTTCCACATGTGTCAACAAACCACGAACCCGAATGCATACAGGTATTAAGCAGATTAAGTTCATATTTATGCATATTGATATAACATGTCTCATAAGGAGAACTACTCACAATCCTAGATAAACCGGTCATGAATGTCACCAGTTATAGGCTCTAAATCTCAGAATAAACAAGTAGCTTGCCAAATATCTAAGTCAAGTCTCAAGTCCAGCAAGAATGTAATGAAAACTCGTAGATATGTACTTATACGATTCTACTAATAACATGTCAATTAGCAAGGCTTAGGCATAAAACAGCTGAAAATGCAGTGTCATCATTGAAATACTACCGTTCTGACTCGACCTATATGCTAAAATAAACGTGAAAATTTGTTTGAATTTTTGAAATTTTTCAATTTTTTTTTGAATTTTGTATATATGAGAAATGAAATAAACAATGCAAAACAAAATGTAAACGTGAATGCAAGCAAATGATATGCGACGCAAAACCCTTCCCCAAACCAAATCGCACAATGTCCCTATTGTGCAAAATCATGTAATGAAAGAAAAGAGAAATGGGAATTTGCGATAAATAAATATGACATGAAGTGAGACTCGGAAACTCACAAGACTTTAAGCGCAGCAAAAGGAAACCTCCCCAAACCAGCGTGAGCTAGGAGGTTTCAGTAGCCAGCAGTGCTACTAATAAGTACCTGGAAGACAAACAAATACCACGCATAAAACCGAGAAAATAATAATGAAGCGGTGATTATGTGCACAATTGAGAAAAATAGAAGAAATAAATAATTGACGGAAGATAAAGTGGAGTAGAGAACTCCCTAAATTTTGCAAATCGACCAAACACAGCAGGGGAGAGGTCGTGAACAGGTATAGCAGTGCGGGGTGGTCGATCGACCACAGCAGGCAGTCGATCGACTAGAATGAACAGGAACAGAAGCTCCTGGAAGTCGCACCTCAGTCGATCGACCAGGGTAGGCGGTCGATCGACTGGAAATACTGCTGTAACTTCTGATTTCTTCGTATTAGCTCAATAACGTGAGCTAATGAGGTCTGAAAACCTGCAAGTGCACAATAATACGCGCCCAAAATTGCGCAAAACCCAAAGTAATCAACTAAAGTGCTTAAAAAAAAACCTAAGCAAAATAATTAAATGCGAAGTCTCGCGCACACAAAAGCAATAAAAAGTGTCTAAAAGCAATAAAAAGTAAATGTTTTTGAAGAAGCCTCAATCAACTAATAGTTGATCAAGAACGGCCACGGAATGGCCCACTTGACTGGCTTCTGGCTACAAGAGGTAGCCTCAACGATGCTCATCTTCTCAGCTGCCCCCTTCCTAGCTTCAACATTCGTAGAGCTCGACGGATCAACAGCTTCATCATCTCCCCAATCGATGACCTCTTCTAGCTCATCAAAGTCCAAATCGGACTCTCTCACTTTGACTGGCTCATCTTCAAGCTCCTCATCCGTCCCATAGCTAAGGCATCCTAGACCGCCTCTCGAAACGACTTGCTCCTTCACAGCCGGAGCAACATGCATCTCTCCCTTCCCCAAACCAGCTCCTGCAATGTCTAAAACAGAAGAATCTTCCTCCACTTTGCTCCCAATCTGGGGCGGAGGTGTTACAACAGGAGTAGGAATAGAGACAGGCATATCAGGAAGTATAAAATAGGATTTCTTTTCAGAAACCGTATTGCAAGTGACAGGCCACATGGGGTCTTTCTTCCTAGCTGTATGGGCAAAGACAATGGAATGCTTGCCTACCTTAAAGGTCAAAGTACCTGAACCAACATCAATAATCGCACCAAAGCGGTGTGCGGGAATGGTCTACCTAGTATGATAGGTATGTGTGCATCTTCGGGCATATCAAGCACCACGAAGTCAACAGGGAAGAAAAACTTCCCTATTTGCACGGGGATGTCCTCTAAGACTCCTATTGGCTGGACCGCAGAGCGATCAACCATCTGTACTGTCATATTTGTGACTGCAAACCTATTCAACTTCAGCTTCCTAGCAAAACTCAAGGGCATGACGCTAATACTGGCTCCTAGGTCACATAAGGCTTTCTCAATAGGAAAGGTGTCAATATTACATGGGACTGAAAAGCTTCCCGGGTCTTCTAGCTTAAGGGGTGCAGTATGAGACAGATAAGAGCATGTCTCCTCGCTTAATGCGACAAAAGTATGCACGATTTCAAGTGACTTCTTTTTAGACAGTAATTGCTTCATAAACTTCATATAAGCAGGCACTTGATTGACTAATTCTAGGAAAGGTACTTATACGTTTAGACTACGAACAACATTTTCAAACTTATTAAAAGATACCTGTTCCTTCGTCGGCACCAATCTCTCCGGATAGGGGGCTGTAAGAAGCAACTTAGCCCTCTCCTCTAAATCTCTCATGCCGGCATCGGTGGACTTAGGCTGAAAGTCCACTACCTTCTCTTTGTTGTAGCTTGACCCTTCTTCAGACCGTCTCAAATGTGAACCGTTAATTGACATAGGGTCGTGCCGAACCGAATGGACCCATCAGCGGTCGGGTCTGGCCTCAATATTTTCGGGGCAGTCGTACCCCGAAACAAATGATCCCTCAAGTTATCGGGCATTGGAGGACGAAAAGGTTCACTATCAGCAGCAATCTCAGTCGATCGACTGACTTGAACAGGACCAGAAGCTACTGTTTGTCGCACTTCAGTCGATCGACCGGGTATGTCAGTTGATCGACTGACATACCTGCTATTCGTCTTTTTCTTGTTTTTGTTCGTTCCAGCTTTCTTTTGACTCGGTTTCGCCTCATCTTTTGCAGCATCGTCCTCGACCATGACGGGCCCCTCAAGGGTAGACCCACTCCTCAAAGTGATGGCATTAATGGTCTCTTTCTGGTCCGTCTGAGTCGGTAAGTGTCCCGGATCTCGAGTTGTACTCTTGCTAGCCAATTGAGTAATTTGGCTCTCTAGTAGTTTCATCCCGGCCTCTCTAGCTTGGGACTCCTTTTGCAACATATTCTTCAACTCAGCAAAGTCAGAATTTTGAGATCGTTGCTGCTGCGGCACATAGGGAGGTTTTTGAAACTATTGTTGCTTATGAGGGGGCACATAAGTTTGTTCTGCTTTTTTCTTTGGGAGGTTGAGTAGGATTTAAGACATTTTGACTACTCCACCTCAGATTTGGATGAACATTCGGCTCATAATAGGTATTCGTTTGCCTATAATGTTGAAAGGCAGCACAAGACTCAAAGGGACTAGGACAATTTTCTGAAACATGTCCCTCAGCTCCACATCTTTTGCAGACGAAAGGACCGTATGACACAGCATTTACATGGTAGATTCCCCCTTTTGAAGCTCCTCCCAACTCGTACTTGTCAAATCTTGTCGTGAGAGCTTCTATTGCAGCCACAGAAGGAGATTCAGCACTCCTCCTTTGATTCCCTCTGGAATTCCCATACTCAGCTTTATGGGTGGCTAAGTCATCAATGATCTTCCACCCTTTGGTTTCTCCAACATTCTCTGTAAATCGACCACTTGCTGCAGCATCCAAGATAGCTCTTTGATCATCATAAAGCCCATTATAGACCTGATTGCATAGGCTCCACTTCTCAAACCCATGGTGCGGTATGGTTCGCACCAATTTCTTGAAACGGACCCATGCCTCATAAAAGTTCTCATCCGGCCCTTGTTTAAAGCTCGTGATCTGAGCTCTAATCGCATTGGTCTTCGAGGCAGAAAAGTATTTCTTGTAAAATGCCAAGGCCAACGAACTCCAGTCGGTGATCCCATTAGCAGCTCGATCCAGATCTCTATACCACTCCCTTGCAGCATCACGAAGGGAGAAAATAAACATGGTCTCCTTTATCTGGTCCGGAGTCACGCCAGTGGGTGCGGGTATGGAACAACAATAATCGATAAAGGTCTCCATGTGCTTGGCTGCATCTTCAGTTGCAGCTCCCCCGAATTGGTTTCTCTCAACCAAATTAATATAGGTAGGCTTTGGCTCGAATTTTCGGTCTTCCCCTGGTAATGCGAATCCTTTGTAAAGATTTGCAGCAGTCGGCTCAGAGTGACTAGCTATGCTTGCTTCTTCAGCCATGGCTGGAATTTCTGGAGAAGTGACGGTCTCAGCTGAAGAAGTGGAAACAGGAGAAGAAGGTGGATCTTCCTCAAATAGAGCGTTCTCGTAGTAACTTGACAGAGTACTCAGCTCTTCCTCTGTTGGCAATATCCTAGATGATCGTCTTAACTCGCGCAAGGTCTTCTCAATCTCAGGATTGAAAGGTACTAATTCACCACCCTGTGACCTGCGCATAAGAGGAAACTACAAAAAGAATATGAGAATAGTTTAAGGAACGAATGTCCCTTAAACTAAGAAACAGACTAAAATAAAACAACTAAAAATTAGAACAATTGCTTCCTCGGCAACGGCACCAAAATTTGATACCCGTCGTTGTGAGTACCAAAAATAATATTTATATTTCCTATTAAAACTAACCTAGGCTAGTGGTAACAGGGTCGAACCACAAGGAGGCGAATGTAATTAATAATTGTCTAATTCTAGTCTAAGGTAACAAATGTGGGGGTTGAATTGATTTGGTCTATAGCTAAAGGCAATAAAGATAATAAACTAAATAGACGGATAAAACAAATATTAAAAAGGGGTGCAAGGATGGTCGGTTCACTATAGTTTCGGCGGCAGCATACTAAGTAGGTCTAAATCAAACACATGAGGCGGGAAAACAAGAGGTCCTCTCGGTCCACTCTTAACAAGTAACATCTTTCGATCTCGCTACAAGTCCCTAATATCACTAGTACTGACTCTCGTCCTGAAAAGTGACTAAAAACCTAAACTTTACCTATCTTTCGATCTCAGCATAGTTTAGTCATTTTAATTGATGGTCAACCAACCTTCCCTATGTTTCGATCTAATGGGTCAGTCAAATCCTAAACATTCAACTAGTCGCGTGCACTCGATTCGTCAAATATAGAAATTAAAACAATTAAAACGAAGGTAACACCTCACGTGGTCAGTCGATCGACCATGTATGGCAGTCGATCGACTGACACGCGATTTCAGTCTACTATTCTAATGCCGCCTAATCCTACAGATTCCCTACATCCTAGCACGAATAATTTAGCTACTCATGACTATAGTGGAAACAACAATAATATTAAGGATTAAAACTACGGAATTCATGCTTAAAACGATTAGGCAAATAAATAACATAAAACGATAAAATTGGCTTTTGAAACCTAACTAGCAATTTCTATACTATCAACGCAATAAAGATGAACTGAAATAGAACAAAAGGAATACCGAAATTGCAGAGGAGTTGTAACGGAATGATTAGAAGTACGAACGAAAATCCGATGCAAACCAATATTCCGAATCCTAATTATTTGACATTCTAAAACTGATAAAAACTGAATGTAAAACTTGATTGAAAACTGAATGAATATTCTCAAAGCTCAAGCTGCGTTATAAAGGAAAAGTATGCAGCTATTATTTCTAAACCTAATATATCATGGGCTTCCTAATTCTCGATCTTCTAATTCACGTCTGAGTTAGCGTCTTGGTCGATCGACTGCTGGGACCGGTCGATCGACTGGTCTATGCTGAACAGTAGCTACTGGAAGTCGTGGTATGGTCGATCGACCATAGGACCCGGTCGATCGACTGCTTTAGCTGACTCTTGACTTCTAACTTCTCGTGGATTTGTCTTTTGGGCCTTGAAATGCGCACCAAGCTCGTTCCTTAAGTGAATACTTCACGTCAAATGTAATGCAAGTTACTCGGGGACGAATTTAGCTCAATATCTACTCATTTCCGCATAAATCTGCAATATTACATAAAAATACGAAAGTAGACGAAATGGGGCAAATAGTAGCTTTAAACCACATAAATGAGCTCTGAAATGCGTGTAAAATAGGGTGTAAAATATCGTATAAATGACACGCATCAAATACCATATTACAACCTTGTGATGCATATCGTAAGTGTGTAAACACTTGTTGATTGCAGTAGAAGTTTAACATATCATGTGTCCATGTGTTCAAACTTCTTTTAATCGCATTTTCCTTTACGTTCATGTTATCTATCATAGCATGAACCTTACCAAGTACACATCTAGGTTTCCAACCTCGGTTTCGGCTCTTTATCTTGAAAGAACTTCTTTGTCGATTATCACATAACAAACGAATTTGTGGTGAATGATATAACTTGTACTGATCAAGTACTCCACCCACACACAATGCACTAGGTATATGTTTTGTAGAATCTTGCAACTATTGTCAAGATGATTAGCCTAGCACTTCTCACAAGTCCCAGCATATTAGGAAAAATTAGTTTTGAGTAACTTCTTATTCAACTAAGTATCTTTCTAAACTTCCTATTTCTCCTTTTAGCTTGAAAAGCTTAGGATTTTCATAAATCCTTACATGTGTTTGAACTGCAATATGTGCAACCTCTTGACACACAACAGAGTCTTCTGGTCAAACACTGAAATCGCTCATCAAATTCTCCTCGAGAATTCATGACGTTTCTTGTATGGCTCGCTAACGATTCATCATGCTTTTAAGCATATGAATCATTATTTGGACATGTGCATGATTATTCTAATGGCGGAAACATTAGTAACTAATAATCATGAGATCAACCATTCTTAGGTTTAAGGAACGACCATGACTGCTAATGGCAATTCCATTTTCATTTACAAGAATAACCTACGTTTCTCGTTGATTCAATGTGTATGTCTCAATACTTATCCAACATCTCATGATGTGATTGGATTCATCATAGTCCATTTTCATCCAGAATTGAAAACTCAAATACTCCTTTATAAAGGAAGGTATTAGCTCGTCATTCTCAATGAGTAGTGAGTTGTAAATTTTTACAAGATGATTGCTCCCACTAAATTCCATGTCTTCACATGATAATTTCCAAACTCCCACTTAATTCCAGATGTTTCGTAATTGACTACTCAATTGAAACATTTCAAGAATTGAGATTTGTTGCTTTGCTAAGTTATTGAGATAAAACCATATATGTTCCCATCAAATCCTTTCAAAATACCTATTTTGAAGTGGTCTTATCTTATCCTTATGGAAAGAGATTTTAATCTCTAACTCATTCATATCATAATGATGAGTAGCAATGTCATTATTTAAATATGAATAATATCTAATACACGTCCTTCAAAATACCCTTTTCGGAAGGAGGTTTAACCAATTCATTTTCATAATGAGGTTAAGTAATGACATTAGTGTGGTTAAAACTTAACTTAGCTATTGAGGATATCGGTATATCAATCCTTGCAACTTCTAGTCATAAATCTCATTTATTTTCTAGGATGTAACTTTGATTCATTTAGGCTCTTAAGTAAATATCAATGTTGAAACTATTGGTCAAAATTTATCATAAACTAGTCAAAACTCTTGTTAAGACTTTACATTAGTCATTTTCTTCCAAAACTTTCTTTTGGTCTCCTCGTGTAGTTATCTTGAGAAAATATTCTTTTGATTACTTCACTTGGTCTCTTTTGTCATTGTTATACATTCGAGACCATAGATCTCATCTATTGGGCATACTATATAAATAGATATACCTTTATTCAAATCATTCTTCCTTGCGTAGATCTCATTTACACAAGTACACAAATTTACTTTGGTGTTGTGTCCTCATTTTTCTCCCACTCTATCTTTAGAATAAATACACTAGAGATTCAAAGATAACATATGAGACACAAATAATGATTTTTGAAGTATAAGGAGAACTATCTCATAGTTTGACTAATTGTTTTAGATTTTGTAAGTGTACTTGGTGATTAACTTTCCTTTATGAGAGTTCATTAACTCAATATCACTTTGTAAATGATCATACACAAGTCTTTAGCTTGTGGTCATATAATGAATCCCATCATTATAGTTGTTTATTAGATCACTTTAAGTGAATAATCATATGTTTCTATGAGCAAGCATGTATAGACGAATTTTAGAACAAGGATAAAAATGATAAAACGGGTGACTTGGGTTGCAAACCAAGCCACCATTATCCAAAATACAACCAATTATCCAAAATACATTTCCATGTCGAACACGGAAATCAAAAGGTTCTAAAATCCAAAACATAATTAAAATAAGACAATAAAAAGCGAAGCTTCATGGAAGCTATTCCTAGCTTCTCGATGGTTTCTCAAGCTTGCTTTTCTTTTCCCTTGTCCTTGCTTGGTGGAGGCCCTATTTACAATAAAAAGGGGATACATTATCACAACTTTGTATCACAATACCATAGTTGAATTAGAAACATAAAAGAAAGGATAGTCATTTACCTACTGGAGTGATCTTTCCAGCCTTAATATCACCAAGGTATTTGGAACAATTTCTTTTCCAATGTCCAACACCATTACAATAATGGCATTTATCAAGAGGACCCTTCTTGATTTTGGAAGTGCTAGCTTCATAAGTCTTAGCTTTGGTGAAAGTGGGAGCTTGCTTCTTACCTTTCTTCCCATTCCTTTTGAACTTCCCCTTACTCCTGGTGCTTATGTTAAGCACATCCTTAGGTGGGTTGACATTTAACCCCATGTCTCTTTCGGCTTGCACAAGTAACTTGTGCAATTCTTCAAGAGACACGTCCTTGTCTTGCATGTTAAAATTCACCCGGAATTGAACATATGCCTTGACCTTGGATAAGGAGTGTAGAATCCTATCTACAATGAGTTCTTTGGGGATTTCAACTTTTTGAATCTTCAAAGTATCGACTAGCTCCATTAATTTGAGCACATGAGGGCTAACCTTTTGGCCCTCTTTGAATTCGAGATCAAAGAATGCCGCGGGCGCCTCATATTGGACGATCCGCGGAGTTTGTGAAAACATTGTCACAAGCTTGGAGTAAATCTCATTAGCGGTGCCCATTTTAAAGGCTCTCCTTTGGAGACCCACTTCCATCGCAAAGATCAACACATTTTTCATTGCGGCGGACTCCTTATGGTAAGCCTCATATGCTTCCCTAGTGGCGGCGGTCGACCTAGTGTTAGGTTCGGGTGGAGAGGCCTCGGTGAGGTAACGAAGCTTGTCGTCACCTTGGGCGGCTAGTTTGAGTTGGGCATCCCAATCGGAGAAATTTAACCCATTCTTTTCAAGTTTACATTGATCCATGAAGGATCGGAGCCATGAAGTATTAGTGAGAGGCGTGGCGTTGGTGTTTGGATTTGCCATTTGTTATGAGAAATAAGAGCGGTCTACAAAACAAAATATAGAAGGAATAAAACATATGTCGTTTTCAATATAATAATACTCGTAAAATAAATTTAAACAAGTTTTATTGCATTTATCTAGTGACCTCTACCCAACTTGATAAATGATTCCAAGACCCAAATTCATATCAATTTAGGGCACGGTGTGCCGAAATACCCTTTATTAATATAACTTGGTGGATTAACCTTTTAATCGATTCTACTTTTAGAACTCTTGGTCGTTAAAATTTACATTAATATTTATATCTAGCCCGAAACACATCCGGAAATCGTCGTGAATACTTTCGTTGAGTTCAACCCAAATTTCGAATAAATGTGTCCATGATCCAAACTCATATCAACTTAGGGCACGGTGTGCCGAAATACCCCTCATTAATATAAATTCGGTGGATAGACATTTATCACCCACTTCCCCTACGTAACAAGGTTTGTACCCCGGTGTGGCCGAGTGCACTCCCTCACGAAATAGGTTTTCATGGTTTCTACTTTTTGGTAAGGCTATGTCTCAATTGTTTATTTTTAGCGAGAGGTCATGTCAATTTATTATCTATCACGTTTTAAGTGAACTAAAGCGGTGAACTACGATAATTGTAATTGACACGGTCGATAAACTCGATTAAAATGACAATGCATGTTTTAGTTATGGCGATTTAGCGATGCATGCAACATATAAATAAAATGCAAAACATAAAATAAATCCTAGTATGGCCTTCCTAAAATAGAAAATCTAATTAACTATTACATATTCGGAAACCAACTCCATTGGTCCCTTGAACTTCGGTTTTGGCACGCATCTTGAGGTAACACCGTCTCTATGTATCGCCATCTTGAGTGACACCGTCTTCAAGGAACTCCGGAATAAATAAATTACATAACAAATTACATAATTTCCTATTATACATTTGTAATTAAAATAAAATAAATCTATTAAATTAAAAAACGGTGATACGAGATCACAATAAATTACAACCGAATCGATATTCCTATACATTTCGGGTAATACCAATTAAAAACTAAGGCCATACTAAGTAAAAATTACATAAAATAAAATTATGACATTCATAAATAAAATGCAGCATTATAATATGTATGAACATGCCCAATTTTAAGCTAAATCGCCTTTAAGGAGTCAATATCGTATATTACACGGTTTTTACGGATTTGCGTGATTCAACCTTTTAAAATCACAATAAAATACATAAATTCAAATTTATGCACAAGTTAATTACCCTAACCTTCTTAGGACTCAAAATTAGTCTCCACTAACTATTTGACCATAATTAACTCATATTTCTTAAAATTGTTCATTAATGGACCCAAAATTACAATAAAATGCTATAAAGTTCAAATAAATCACAAAAATCCAAATAAATTCAAAATTTGAAATTTAAAGTTATGAACATTATGGAAAAATACCATGACACTCATAATGTTCAAAAACTTAGGTTAAAATTTCGAAATATTTATCGGAAAAACTATGTTGCGGTTTATCGGATTTATCAATTATAATCATAAAAACATGAGAAAAATTATATACATCAACTTTTCAATTTTAGATCTGAAAAAGATAATAAAATGCAATATGTGACATTTTTCCTTAGTCATGGGGTATGTTTTAGCAATTATTCACTAATTAAGTCACTATTTATGCTATTTTTCATCAAAAATCCATAAATCATGCATAAAGACTTCAATATAGCCTATTATTTTACATACATCTTGTAAAATTACATATGACAACATACTAAATTTTTATAACCAGATTCGAAATTTATCTCATATTAACCTATTTTTCATTTAAATTCGATTTTTATCATGAAAAATCCATATTTCGAGCATAAAAACTCCAAAAATTATGAAAATTTACAGGTCATCTAAAAATAAAACATGTGATAAAATATCCAAAAATCACTGGAAAATTCGAAGTTTAGCTAATTTTAGTCCGAAAATGACATTTTAATCATAAAATCTCATTTTTAATGCCATTATTATATAAGATGAACAATAAAAATCCATAAATTAACCAAAATATCCTAAAAACATTTTAGGACCAGAACCTTTAACATGCATAAAGTTATTTCGTGATATATCATAATAACACAAATTTACAAGTTTTATATGTTAATCGTATAACTCGGAAAAACTATAACCGATTTGCATGCAAACAACCTAGGCTCTTGATACCGCTTGTTGGAAATCTATATCTCTTTACTCAACATATTCATATATGTTATAATTTTAATTTAGTCATAAAATTAAAAGGTGATCTTATGCATGCAAACAAAAATAATTAAAGAAGAAATCATCATCTTACATTGATATTTTCGGATCAAAGGGCACAAGAGAGTTCTCCTACTCTCTTGTTCTTGAGCTTTCCTTAATTGGATGAACAAGGATTCAAGAAGAGAATCCCTCCCAAGGTTTTATACCCAAGATAACAACTTAATAAAATTAATATTATTATTACTAGAATAATACTAATTTTTGTATAAAAATTGACCCAAAAATATTATTTGGTCTCTCTATGTTTCGGTTAAGAGAGAGGGAGGAGGAGGGAGATTTTATCTTTCTAAAGCTCTAATTTTAGATGAATGAATGAATAATGATACTAGTGAATATCATAGTGTATATTAGGTAAAAATAAGGAGAAAAACCCATGCAATTCTCCTCTTGTAAAACCGGGTGGAAGGAGAAGGAAGTGCCCAATGCATGCACAAGTTTGTCTTCACAAGATCAAGTAGGTATGCATGGCTATTCCTTAGGTAAATCATTATGCTTACCACTAACACAATTATCATAATATATTCCTAATACCACCCTAAATTTCGGTCATTATGGATAAAATGGACTCCATTTTATCTTTGTCAAATTGTCAATTTGTCATATGTCACATGTCACATGTCACATAAAATTGTTATGTATTTTTAACATATTAAAAATAAACGCATTAATAAAAATACGTCATATACAAAACGACTTAGTAATTCATAATTACTTGTACCAAAATATTTTACTAATTATAAATCACAACATCTTGTATTTATAATAATTTATTCATTCAAATGCAATTGTTTCTTTAAACAATAATTTCATCTAAGTAATAAAACAATTCGATTACTTAGACCGTATCTTATTTAATCAAATTACAATGAGACACGTAAATATTACTTCCAAAATCGTCCGTCAATATTAAGTAATTTAATTAACCCGTATCGTCATACGATCAATTAAATGATCAATTAAGTGTGTTACCCTTTAGGTATGACCTAAGGGGATCAACTGATCACCACCGTCGCACGACAGTAATGTCAAACTCTAGTAAGCCAATCATTACCGATATGTGTGGACCAGTTGACAGTAAAATATTACTTCCCAATTGTATTCTTTAAAATGAGATTTAAACATGTGATCATCCTGATCAACAGTTGTGATCGCATTATTGTCGGAGGACACATATTCCAACAGTATCAAACGAGCCTTCAACAAAAGGGTTAAGCCAAGGAACATCAAGGAAGGAGACTTGGTTCTCAAATTAGTTAGAGCTCTTTTACCTATCGATCCACGAGGAAAATTCAAACCCAATTGGGCCGGACCATTTCTAGTCAAGTCCATACTTCTGGGGGGTGCGGTTATAATAACAGACTTAGATGGGAATGAATTTGCCAACCCGACAAACCTCGATCAATTAAAACGTTACTATGCCTTTAATAGGGATAAAAACGCGCCTCGCGTAACCTCACGTGTCGCTCCTCTGGCACGAAACAAACGGCCCCTGGCCAAGCTAAAATAAAGCTTATGTCACTTTGCCCTTGCATTTTGACAATTGGTCATCCTCGTATCATCAAATAAACTGAATTGCACTTTAAGAGTAAGTAAAAAGCTCATGCTTATTTTCTAGTTCATTACAAGCTCTTGCTTAGAACAATTATTCTTTTACATTTATTTGAACTACACACAAGGGTTTGATTTCATTTTTAATGAATACGTAGGCAATCCTTCACAGGATACAACCCATTATTTTAAATGTAAATAAAAGAACATTTGCATCCGCATTTGAAATTCGACAAGAATAATAATAGAAAATCACAACGGTTTCATAACCAATTAACCTTTTTTTATCTCATTTTTTCATAATAATAATACGCCATATAATATAAATAATGCTAAAATAATAGGCTAGGATTCTAAAAGCCCCACCATTTTATTACAATAATAATAATAAATAATATCAAAGACTTAGGCTATTCTTCCATTTTCCCTTTGCCTTTGTCATTTTTATCATATTTCTTATCTCGACCTCGAGCTGGGTGCTCCTGCGCCACCTCAGACCTAATCACGAACGGTCTCTCTCGTGGTCTAGCCTTGCCATTTCTATCAACCACCTTTTCAACGGCAGGAGAAGTTTTCGGTTTCTTCGAAGGATGAACAACTCGAAACCCGGCTTCTTCCTCTCCTTCATTCAAATGCATCTCTTTCTCCTTTTCTACATCACGAACCTTGTAGTCAACAGGCTCGCGCTTCCTCAATCTCTCGCGCTCCTCCGAAGTAGTAGCTTTCCTCCTCCGCAAGTAGGAATCTGATACCCATAGAGCACTAACAGAAGAATTCAGGAACCACATGTTTCTTTGAGCCCATTTGATGGCCCATTCTCTTCGGCTCTCAGTGGTAAGGACCATAGCAGTCTGCGGGATAGTATCAAGCTTCGGAATTATCTGCTTCAATCCAACCTGCCTCATCAGCCTCTCCGGGAAGATGCATATCATGAATTTCAAGCCAGGAATGCCCACCGATCGGGTAGGATCCAAAGACGATACTCCAGTGACAGATTTGAGATGCCACCATGGTACGATCCATCTAATAAAGGGACCATCTTCGCTCTTCATCTTGTTCTCCCAATAGTTGCAGACTCGAGAAAAGTCCACCATGTAGAGCCTAGTTGATACGTGCATATTGTATAATCTTTTTAGCCTATTTTAGCACGTATTTCCATGCATTTTTGTACTGTTTATATAGTATTTTGCCCCCGAATTGGCTACTTTGTTTTGTTTTGTCCATTTTGTAGAAATGAACGCGAAAGTAGTGGAATCGTACCATTTTTCGTCCTTTTTGCATGCATTTTGAGGAGACGGGATTTTCTGGAGTGAGCTTCTGCATTAGGATGCGTGGCGGCACGGTTTACGAGGCATTCAGGCACGAGTCTAAGCTGATTTGAAGGAAAAACATCCGATCGAGTGGTTTTATTACTCGATCGAATGGTTTCTACGTCCTTGGTTGATCGATCGAGCAGTTATTTACTCGATCAAGAAGTGCTGAAAGGAGGGGTTACTCGATCGAGTAACTATTCTACTCGATCGAGTAGATTTTCTGGAGTTTTGCTCGATCGAGTGGATTTATTCTACTCGATCGAGTGGTTTAGTCTGGCGTGGGCTTTAATTAGCCCGTAAGCTTGTTTTAGCTTTTGGACTTAGTTTATTTTCTATTTAAACGCAACTTTACTAGGTCATTAGCTATCTTGAATATTATCATCGACACTTTTTCTCAGTTTTTCATCTATCATTTTCACACTTCACTGTAACTCTGCTTTCGGGATTATTTCGCTTGGATTTTGTCGTTCTTTACGCCGGATTCTGTAGATACCTCATTTCTGCACCTCCCGCAAACCACCCGGTGATGATTGGGCCGCATGTTTGATACGCGGAACGATTTGTGACAGTTCGTAAGATTATCGTCAAGTGATTGCTCAAATATTAATGTCTACCTCTTAGTTGTCATCTACGTCCCGATCTGATCGTTTGTGATAATTAGAGTACATTCGGAGTCCGGGCCTAAAACCGTCTCCATTTTCTGATAACCGTTAAATCCCGAGTCAGAATATTCTGGAATGTTCCGGATATTTCTATTCCATATTTCATAAATTTTATCTTTTAGTAAGCAATTTCCCGTAATATTCACATGAGATATTAAGGAAAATCGAATTATTTCCGTCCTACCATAACTCAAACGCGGAGATCTTTCTTCTGCAGGAGGAAACCACTTGGCAACAGACGCAGCAGGCGCTGCGCCTCTTCCAAGAGACGCAGTGGCTGCTGCGCCTCTTCCCAAGCCCTTTTCTGAATATTTCTTGTATCTTTTTCATATCTTTCCGAGATTCACTTCCAAAGAGTCTCCGAAACCCTAGTCCCTTCACGTGATTAGTATAAATAGGAGCCTTCGCTCCTCATATTTCTCACGCGAGTGTCCACCCTTCTCTTCTCCCTTTGCATTCTAGACTTTGTTCTTACTTTTTGGCGTCTACGTGCTTGAACTTTCGACCACATAAGCTCGGATCCTTCTGAGTACCAGCCTCCCCGTTTGCATGACCGACCAATTTGACCAACTCCACATCAATCAACTTAATTAATTAATCGTTTTCCTCTTACGAGGGCACTTTCTTTACATTCGCGTCGAGCATCACTAATCGATATCTTAGTCCTTCTCGTTTCGTCAACATGTAAGTCTGAGGGTGTAATCCTTCATTTATTTATTGTATTTTATTTATTGTATAATCATCAATTGTAAGGTTTATGTCGAAAATACCATTAAAACCGATTTCTAAAACCATGCTTTAAAACCTCTTTTTTACGGATTTCCAGTAGATAACCGTCGAGAAAGGACGCAGCAACTGCTGCGCCTCTTCGAAGGAGCACAGTTCCTGCTGCGCCTCTTCGTGAGGCTGCCGCAGCTCCTGCTTCCCTTCTTCTTCGTTCGTCCTCTGTTATTCGTCAAATCCTTTTGATTGTTTCGTTTTGTTTGTTTATTCTTCGTCGTAATAGTATATAATTCATATGTATATCTTAATCATCATCATTAACATGCTTTAATCATCACAAATCCGACTTAAATCCCTAATAAGCCAATATTTGCGGGTTTTCGTCATTAAATTCAATTCCGAGTTATAGAGATTTAATTCATCAATATTGAGTTTCTGGAATTCGTCTTTGATATAGTTTTCATCTGTCTTTTGTCATATCTATCATATATTCATCATTAATCCATCGTATCTAACCTAGTTAATTGAATTAATTTGTTTTACTCATTAATATTTTTCACTTCTGTCATTATTCCATCCTATATTAATTCGTTCAATTCCGTCTCATTCATGTTTTACTGTTTTCACGACTCATTCGCATGTTAAATAATCTATTAATAACTTTCATCTGAGTAAATAATTTAATCAATCGTTAAATTTACCAATTGACATTAACGGCTTGCAATTACGGCTTCACAACCAGAACTGAGCCAAGGAACAGACGCAGCGTCTGCTGCGCCTATTCCAAGGGACGCAGCTCTGCTGCGCCTGTTTCTGGCTGGGTTCTGTCCCTGATCTCCGTTGTTGCTTGACCTAGTTTATTTAGTTTACGTATTAATCAACTATCAATCGTATTATCACCTTCTGTCTTGTTCGTTTATTCTTTTTATTCTTTTTCTCAAATTATCCGTTTTAAAGGTATTTTCGACATAAATCGCCTATTCCAATGTAATTCTTGTAATTTTCATTATTGTAATTTATAATTATTGTATTTCTTTTATTGTTTGTATGTTTTCACATGTAAATGAGCATTAAATACCTACTTCGACCCAATTGTTTGCTAATTACGTGTTTACCGACTTAGTCTAATCTTCACATGCTAGGATTAAAACTTGGATGTTGCATTGCATGCATATAATCGACAATATATCGAGTACGAATAACTTCCCTAATCATTAGTAGAGGCCGCTATCGAGACGGGCGGGATTAGGTGTTCGATCAAAAGAGCTTCCTAATACGTACCCTCACCCCTTACTCCAGATATCTGTGAACACCCGTGTTCATTGGCATCCACGAGAGTCATTCTAGACATAGAATGCTAAGGGTAACGATTGCTTAGTGTTCATGTCTCTACTTTGTGTCTTGACATGACACGAGGTATTTGAACGGTTCCAATTTCCCATAAAAATTGGTGGCGACTCCATACAAAAATGCAAACGCTTGTTCCTCTTTTCCTACCCAAGTGCCCCCGTGGGCGGCCCGCTGTCCACAGATTCGCACGATTGTAATCTCTTTCTCCTTCCTTAATAATAATCGCTCTTTTGTTTACTTTAATTCTTTGTTTTGCTTTATTTAATTTCTGCCCTAATTTACGTTTTATGCAATTTAATTATCGTTTTAGTATGTTCAATGCTGGTTATTTATCTGCTGTTAGTTTTGATAGTATTAATAGCAAAATGAGTAGCTAAATCTAATTTATGTTAGGATTAGGAGATCTACGGTAGAAATGTGACGATGTAGTGAATAGTTTAGATGAATTAATTGTGAGATTCTGTCACCATAGCAATTTAACTGTATTTTACCGACTTGGTTGAGTGCACACTTCTGAGTCACCCTTTTAATCTGGCTAAATTTAATCCTGGATCGGAAGGTTGGACTAAATAGGCCTGCTATGAACAGTAGACTACCCTGATGAGGACGGAAGTTAAGTTAGTGGAAGTTTAGGGTAGAAAGTGGACCGGAAGGACCTTTCCATATCCGTCTCGCATAAATTTGTCTAAGTTGTTTACAGTTGAGTCACAGGACTACCGTAGTGAACCGAATTCCTGACATGACCCTTCTCTATTTGATAGTTTAATTCTATTTCCTGCCTTAATTGCTCTTTCCTTATTTCTCTTCCTTTAATACTTTTAGTTTAGGAAACCAATTTAAACAACCCCCCATTTGTGACCAAATAGACGTACTTTTACAGATATCTTGCCTCCCTGAGGAGATCGACCTGACTTCCCTAGCTATATAGTTAGTTTATTTTTGATAGGTACACGACATCCCTGTCAAATTTTGGCGCCGTTGCCGGGGAGGCAATTGCCCTATTTGTTTTTATTTCGTCTATTTTATCCGTCTCAGGGAATTTTTATTCCTTGAGGCAGTTCTTATTTATTTTCTTTCAGTGTTGTGTATGCCCAGGTCAGACAGGTTTGAGTTAGTTTCAGCTGATTCAGAGCCAGAGAGACTGTTCAGGCATAGACTCCGTCTGCAAAGAGAATCACGAAAGGAAGACTTGAGTACTTTCGAACCAGAGCTTCAGCATTTTCTATTTACAGAAAATCCATCTTTTGAAGAAGATAATTTCACTTCTGTAATTCAACCAGTAAAGATGCCGAATATTGCTAGTCACTCGGAGCCTAAAGCACATGGAGGTCTTTACAGACTACTGTTCTACTATCCCCGCCACAAAGGGGGTAACTCAAGACAAGATTAAGGAGGTTCTGTTTCCTTTTTCTTTCACTGACTCAGCCAGAGAGTGGCTGACTGATCTGGACCGCGCGGCCGCAGGGGTTGCCAACTGGGAGACTCTTGCTTTTGCTTTTTACAAGAGATATTTCCCTCCACAGCGCACCAATCAGCTGAGGGCAAAGATCACAAGTTTCAAGCAAGCACCGGATGAAACTTTATATGAAGCATGGTCCCGTTTCAAGAAGTTAGTGAGGTCTATTCCTCACCATGGGTTCGATCCGTGGTTTTTGTCTAACCAGTTCTACAATGGGCTATATGATGATCACAGAGCCATGCTTGACGCATCATCTAACGGGAGATTCCAAGAGAACACTGACGATGATAAGGGATGGGCCCTTACTGAAGAGATGGCGAATCACTGTTTTGAGTATGGAAACCCGAGGGATGGTATTAGAACAGTTCATGCAGTCGATAAGCAAGTTGTGGCTTAGCTGGAAGCCATGAATGCTAGGTTTGACAAGTTGGAGTTGCATTCTGCTGCAGAGCCTCAGACGGTCCATTTGCTTACTAGAGGGGAGACCGTCACATGTGAGAGATGTGGGAGCAATGATGGCCACACTGCTGTTGGCTGTCTTACAGAGAAGGAACAGGTCCTTGCCTTTCAACAATATAGGCAAGGAGGGGGTTCCTATTATAACAATCAAGGGGCAGTCCATCCCAATCTGAGGTGGACAAGTCAAAATGTGCTTAATCCTACCCCTCCACAGCAGCAGCAGCCGTATGTTCCTCCACATAAGAATCAATAAGGCTTTCAGAAGCCTCCTTCCTTTCCTACACCTAATCAAGGTGCTTCATCTTCTGGTGGAGTAAGCGAGCTGGGTGAGTTGAAGACAATGTTGCAGTCTTTGACAAAGCACTGGCAGCCGAGTGATCAACAAAAAGATGCTTCTATCAAGGCACTTGAAACTCAAGTTGCCCAGTTAGCCGCGAACCAGTCAACAAGGAAACCGGGTCATTTACCGTCACAAACTGACAAAAATCCACATAAGACGGTAAATTTAATTAATTTGAGAAGCGGTCGTTCATATGAGGGACCAGAAGTGTTGAAATCAGACCCGAGGGAGGAAATAATAGCTGATGAACAATGTTCTGTCAAAGGAAACGAGCTGACGGCTAAGAAGGTACTCGATCGACTAGTTTCTGGAGGTCGATCGAGTAGATTCGCTGAAGAAAGTGCTCAATCGAGTGGAATTTCTACTCAATCCAGTGAACAGGAAAATACAACTGCTCGATCAAGTGAAATTTCTACTCGATCGAGTGATGCTGTGGAAGAAACTACTCGATCGAATGAGAATTTTGGTCGATCGAGTAGTATGGATAATTGACAGCTTGATCGAGAGCCTGCTAGTGCTCGATCGAGTGAGAAATCACCTGAAAGACCTCGTTCGAGAGGAAAGAAGCGTCCAAAGGATACAGAGCTTGATCCGGCTGACACGTTGGAAGAGAGAAACAAGGGACTCGAAATACCCATCACGGTTCCCTTCCCGAGGCGTCTGCAGAGTACTAAGGCTAATCAACAATTCGGCAAATTTGCCGAACTTCTGAGAAGCTTGCAGGTCACTGTGCCATTCGCCGAACTACTGACTCAGGTACCCTCTTACCTTAAATTTATGAAGGAAATTTTATCGCGTAAGAGGCACATTAATGATCATGAGACGGTAGCTTTGACTGAGGTAGGGACGACCCTAGTTCAGAATACGTTACCGCCCAAACAGTCAGACCCGGGTAGTTTTTCAATTCCGTGTCATATTGGTACCCACTTGATTGATAATGCATTATGCGATCTTGGCGCTAGCGTGAGTGTCTTACCACTGTCTCTGGCCAAGAGACTTGGTTTGACAAAATTTAATTGCACAAATATGACTGTTCAGATGGCCGACCGTAGCATATCACGGCCACTAGGTGTAATAGAAGACATACCTGTTAAGATCGGGAGGTTTTTTTATTTCCGTTGACTTTGTTGTACTTGACATCCCCGAAGATGCACATACCCCTATTATTTGAGGGAGACCATTCTTATTTAATGCCCGTGCAGTAATAGACGTCGGGGGCAAGACTTTGACTTTTCAGGTTAGGGACGAGGAGCTGATATTCCATCAGTCTAAGTTCCGGAGGGCTCCCATGCAAGCTCAGCCTTGCAATGCCCTCTCTTCTATTGACCCTATTATTGACACTCCAAATGAAAATTTGGAGCATTGCGCTGCTATTGTGACCCCTTCGCCTCAGGTTGAGAGCAAAAAGGAGGAAAGTTCGTTTGTTTTCCTTGCTGCAGGTACAGATGAAAATAATGCAGGAGCCGTCAAGGGGTGTTGTGCAATTAATGCCAGTCAAGGTGAGAGTGACAGTGTTAAAGCCGGTGAGAAAGGAGCAAGGATGAGAAAAGTTCGCGCGTATGTGGACGTCAACTATTCTCTTCCTAATGAATCAAGTTCAAGCTTATGGAAGCTGAAGAGGACGATCAATGTTGCTGAGGTGACGTCCTCTAGTCAGGAGCCCTCCGAGGGGCTACTGAATTGCTCTGGGAAGTGAGCGGGGAAATGCCCTGTGTACCAATTTGTAAAAACAATTTTTGAATTTCCGTTGAATTTCTTTTATTGCTTTTAATTAGGACAATTAGAATTTAGACAATTTTTAGCGTAGATTAGAGACTATAGACTGTTACTTTGCGTATTTGGTATTTTGGGATACTTTTGCGAGTGTTTCTATGCAGGTTTGGAGAATTTTACGCAAATTCAAAGGAAGAATGACGAATTCAAGAGCTTACACGAGAAAAGGAGCTCGATCGAGTACTTTTTGTACTCGATCGAGTGGATTCTGTTTGATCGAGTAAGGCCATATCAGCCGATCGAGTAAAGCAGAAATGGGGAGTTCTCGATCGAGTAAAATTCTACTCGATCGAGTAGATGGATCCATAAAGTCCTCGATCGAGCAGTTCTAAACCACTCGATCGAGTGAAATCGCAAGAGACGCAGGGAGTTTTTCCTTAACTTCCTTCTTTTTGGTTCTTATTTCATTTTACCCCCAATATTTCAACCTCCCTTCCTATTTTGCGATAAAAAACCCCCAAATCCCTCATTTGTCTTGCTCTTTTGCCAAATCCGTCACCTACATTGTGCTTATTGTTGATTAATCGTCATTTGCCCTCTGTTTCCCTTTTATTCACGCCCATTTACACGGTCTATTGAGGGAATTAGGGTTCCGCGATTTTCGTTCAAAAAATCGCCTATTTTGCGTATTTCTTGTCGATTAATTGTTCTTTGTAGGACCTCTAGCATCAAGTAAGTAATTCCTACACCTTATTGAATTTTGATTTCATTTATTTTGCCTTTTATGAGGTGAATTAGGTTAGGGTTTCGAAATTCCTTGCTTAGTCGACTTTTTCGACTATAACTGTCATTGCTTGCCCTTCTTTGTATTACTTGATGATCATTTCCCATGCCTCATTGCTTTTACATGTTTAATTTCGAATTTTGCGAGAATTATGCGATAAAGGTTCAGTACAGTCGAAATTTTTCGACTGCCAGACTGGGTTTTCATGCTATCATACTTAATTTACCTCAGTTGTTTCTTAATTTCATGCTTTGATGCCTGTTACCTCGCTCTATTGCTGTTTACACGCTTTTATTCGAATTTCTTGAGGAAGTTGGGAATTTGTGTGCTGTAAGTCGAATTTTTTTTCGACTGGTTAGGGGAATTTTCATGCCGAATTCATGTTGTTTCACGCTGTTTCATGTCTTATTCTTATCAAATTCCCCTGCCCTATTTATTCAGGATGGATTCTAGTTCGATGCCTTCGTCGAGCTCTTCTGCTAGTCCGTCTTTGTCTCTGTCTGAGACGGTAGTCCCTGCTGTTACTACCGTCTCCGCACCGGTCAGCACTTCGTGTTCTTAGTTTCACCTGCCGAGTCTTGTTTTTTACGCCCACTAGCACTCGCTGCTAGCTAGCTGTTTAAACTGCCACTTGATCCACGACCACCACCACCACCGCTAGCACCGCTCTGCTAGTCTTTCTTCTTCGATGGTGGTCATAGCGCGCCACAACCTCTACTCCCGACCACGGTGAGCACACCCGTGGCGGACTCACCAGTAGGCTGCAGTGCCTTTAGAGCGACTCTAGTTCCTCACACCGTCACTGCACGGGCTTCTACTTCGGGTTCTAGAGGCCGGGGCCGAGGTCGTGGACGTTCCCGTTCTACGCCAGCTCCTAGTACTTCTACTTCTGCTGCTCCTTCTGGCACGGTCACTGTCCGAGAGGACAACTCCCTCGACTCTCACCCCGACTATCCGCAGGTAATTTTCGTTAGCGGTGTACATCGTAAGAGATTTTTTAACCTCCTTGGCTGTGATTTTGTACCTTCCCGGTTTTTAGATAAACCGGCACTTGAGAGACTCGGCATCTACGAGTCTGTTTGTGAGCTTTTACGGGGCACGGGGATGGCCGGACTCATTACTATGAGTGGCCGTACCTTTCTGGATCTGAGTCTTGAGTTCCTAAACTCCTTCACCTTCTCCTCCGGGGCACACGACGCTGTCCCCACTAGTCTTTCTGTGTCTTTCCGGTTGTTTAACCGGACTTTTTCGATGACATTGGAGGAGTTTGGTACCAGACTCGACCTTTCCTTTATGGGTGACGCTAAGGCCCTTAGGAAGGTCATTGCTCTACTTTGGCGGGCTTTGGCCAAGACTCCCTTTCACGAGCGAAAGCTCGCACAGGTCCACCTACCCCCTGCCCGTTACTTTCTTAGATTGATGGGGAGCACCATTTTTGGCCGAACGGAGCCAAACAACATCAACAACAATGAGCTCTCCATCTTAGGCGGCTACCTAAACATTGACTGCGAGGGTCCTTTGACGCTCAACATCGCCTATCTGACCGCCCAGTACTTCCAGGCCCAGAGGGTGAAGGTTACGGGATCTATTTCCCGCGGTGGCATGGCCACCATTCTTGCCTGTTCCCTTTTCCCCGTCTGGCCTCGTGGCTTACCATACCTTGAGGGAGAGAGGTATTTGAGCCTTGATGCCATGCTTTCTCAGCATTGGCTGACCACAGACTACCAGACTTGGAAGATAGACGGTTCCTTGTCTGTTGACCTTCCTTATGATGCCATGCCCCGTCTAGCCCCTCTGCCTACTGTCGCAAGGGGCGTCCGACTTCCACCTTCAGCTACCTTCCACCTCCCGCTTCGACCTCCTACTACCATACCCGCCGCTAGAAAGCGGCGTAGACTTGAGACCGGAGAGAGGTCTACACCTGCGAGTGGCCAGCCTTCCACGACCACTCCTATCCCGACCCCTACTCCCGCTGCTACTCCCGCACCCGCCGACCAGACCCAGACACAGACACAGCCGGTCCTACCGGCTAACTTCGTACCTCCGCCACCCTTTGAGGCGTCCTCGGTCATGGACCAAGGGCGCCGTGACAGTTTGTTAGTTGCCATTGCAGAGAGACAGGCTCGTATGAAGTTGGACTTAGCTTTGACTTTGTTCCCTCTATACGAGGATCACTTGAGGCGACACCGTCCCATCCCAGAGGGTTGGCCGCATCCTTCTTTTTACCGGTTCCCAGCTGATGGGTACCCGGCCTACGCTAGTGAGGAGGAGGACGAGGACGAGGAGGACCCGGCGGCGGCAGCGGAGAGAGCTCGAGCTGAGCAGAGGAGTAGGAGAGAGGAGGAGGAGGATCCAGAGTTCACTTCCCCAGTGACAACGAGGCTGACGAGTAGCTACTGGTCTACTCACTTCCCCAGTTTTCTGGCTGGTTTGGGGAAGTTCGTATTTTGTATGTATATCTCACTCTTTTATTTTTTGTCTCCTTTTTATTTTTATTTTTATTTTTATTTTTATTTTTATTTTTATTTTTATTTTTCATTTTTCTTTTTATTGGTTGTATATTCCCGTTCCTCTGTATATATCTGCTGGTGTATGCTGGAGGACAACGAGGGCGTTGTCCGTTTTGGTTTGGGGAGGGTATTGCATCCTTTTGAGTCTGCATTTGCATTTGTTTTGCATTCACGTTTATATTTCAGTTTGCATTATTTATTTATTTCATTAAAAAATAAAAAAATCCAAAAAAATTAGAAAAATTTCAAAAATTCAAAAAATATTCACGTTTACTTTTGCATATAGGTTGAGTCGGAACGGTAGATTTCCGTGATGATATTGCATATTAACTTGTCATCTTACTTGAGCCTTGCACTTCTGTTGATAGTTATTAGTTTTGTCATACGCATAGTCTACGAGTTTCTGTTTAAATATAGCTGACTGTTTAGACTTGACCTGATAAATTGGCAAACTACTCCATAAATTCTGAGGTTTAGAGCCCATAACTGGTGACATTCATGACCAGTTCATTAGGAATTGAGAGTAGTACTCCTTGCATAACATGTTTATCTTTTTTGCACTTTTATGACATTCAATTTCTTGTCAAATGCACACATTCGGGTTTGTGGTTGGTGTCACATGCAGGGAGGTGCTTGAAAATTTTCCCTTTTCTTATATTTTTCACCCATTTAGCTCCACTTAAGCCAAAACCTGCCTTTTTGACCCATTAGCTACATCCCAAACTGAGCCTGCCTAGTCAAGCTAGTTTAGTTTGTCTTTTGTGGTATGATTTTCCGTCTGCAGTTTGGCCCGTATGTATATGATTGGAGTTGGTGGAAATAGAGGAAGGAGAAAAAGAAAAAAAAGAGAAGAAAACGTGAAAGAAAAAAAAATAAAAAAAAAATGAAAAAGTTGTGATTCACGTGAAAATGAGAAAAAAAAGAAGTTTTAAAATAATTGATTTGTTTCAGTTGGTTCATTTAGACGGTGTTAAAAAAGGGAAGTTTGTGACCGTCTAACTCCTCCGTTCTTATTCCATATTTTTGAGGAGATTGTGTATGAGATTAGTGAGATGTGTGCCAAATGAAGGGCACTTGAGCTTTATTTTTCAGTCAGTTGAGATTCGGATGTTTTTATTTGGTCCTGTTAGGAACTAGCTTAACGCTTTTACCTCCACATTACCATAACTTGTCTTGCCCTTTCTCACCTGAACCTCACTATTCTCATATTATTTGTAAGCCCTCGGCTGTGACGGACATTATTGGTTGAAGTGTGTGCATTAGTACTTGAATTGTCTTTTATTTTTGTTGCATGCATGCTATGTAGGTCGCAGTTAGGTGAGTGACTGTTCTTCAATCTCTCTTTTACATATAACATTCACCCTTTGCTTATTGAGAGAAGAGTGACCACGAGAGAGTCCGATTTTGTTGGTCTTGCAAGGTCGATAGGTTGGCTATATTTCTGAACAGCTTATAACTCGTTTGCGTATTGACTGCTTAGCTAAGACTGTTAATTTTTGTTGCATTAAATTGGTTCAAGTAGACAAGTTAAGCTAGCTCTGAGTTTTCATTTCCGTTCCATTAGTTGCATTTTAGTTTACTCGAGGACGAGTAAAGGTTCGGTTTGGGGAGATTTGATACGTGCATATTGTATAGTCTTTTTAGCCTATTTTAGCACGTATTTCCATGCATTTTTGTACTGTTTATATAGTATTTTGCCCCCGAATTGGCTACTTTGTTTCGTTTTGTCCATTTTGTAGAAATGAACGCGAAAGTAGTGGAATCGTACCATTTTTCGTCCTTTTTGCATGCATTTTGAGGAGACGGGATTTTCTGGAGTGAGCTTCTGCATTGGGATGCGTGGCGGCACGGTTTACAAGGCATTCAGGCACGAGTCTAAGCTGATTTGAAGGAAGAACATCCGATCGAGTGGTTTTATTACTCGATCGAATGGTTTCTACGTCCTTGGTTGATCGATCGAGCAGTTATTTACTCGATCAAGAAGTGCTGAAAGGAGGGGTTACTCGATCGAGTAACTATTCTACTCGATCGAGTAGATTTTCTGGAGTTTTGCTCGATCGAGTGGATTTATTCTACTCGATCGAGTGGTTTAGTCTGGCGTGGGCTTTAATTAGCCCGTAAGCTTGTTTTAGCTTTTGGACTTAGTTTATTTTCTATTTAAACGCAACTTTACTAGGTCATTAGCTATCTTGAATATTATCATCGACACTTTTTCTCAGTTTTTCATCTATCATTTTCACACTTCACTGTAACTCTGCTTTCGGGATTATTTCGCTTGGATTTTGTCGTTCTTTATGCCGGATTCGCACGATTGTAATCTCTTTCTCCTTCCTTAATAATAATCGCTCTTTTGTTTATTTACGTTTTATGCAATTTAATTATCGTTTTAGTATGTTGAATCCTGGTTATTTATCTGCTGTTAGTTTTGATAGTATTAATAGCAAAATGAGTAGCTAAATCTAATTCATGTTGGGATTAGGGGATCTACGGTAGAAATGTGACGATGTAGTGAATAGTTTAGATGAATTAATTGTGAGATTCTGTCACCATAGCAATTTAACTGTATTTTACCGACTTAGTTGAGTGCACGCTTCTGAGTCACCCTTTTAATCTGGCTAAATTTAATCCTGGATCGGAAGGTTGGACTAAATAGGCCTGCTATGAACAGTAGACTACCCTGATGAGGACAGAAGTTAAGTTAGTGGAAGTTTAGGGTAGAAAGTGGACCGGAAGGACCTTTCCATATCCGTCTCGCATAAATTTGTCTAAGTTGTTTACAGTTGAGTCACAGGACTACCGTAGTGAACCGAATTCCTGACATGACCCTTCTCTATTTGATAGTTTAATTCTATTTCCTGCCTTAATTGCTCTTTCCTTATTTCTCTTCCTTTAATACTTTTAGTTTAGGAAACCAATTTAAACAACCCTCCATTTGTGACCAAATAGACGTACTTTTACAGATATCTTACCTCCGTGAGGAGATCGACCTGACTTCCCTAGCTATATAGTTAGTTTATTTTTGATAGGTACACGACAACCCTGTCACTACTCCTCACTGCAATTGAGCGAGCATGATTAGCAGGAACATTAACTGGGGGCTCGATCAATCGAAGACGCTCCATAAGCCAAACCTATCAAAAGCAGGTATTAAAAAAAAAAACAAAAACGAAAAAAAAAAAAGAGTTTCGTTCTTTTACCTGCAAAATGATGGGACTTCCTAAATAAGGAAGGTCGCGGTTGGCTTTCCTGTTATCTAACCCCAACAAGATCTCTCCTAAACACAGGCAAGCTGGGCTCCTGCGCAGCTCCATTTGCTCAATTAAGCTCAAATAATGAGGATCACCTCTCAAATCCTCGTCAACATGCCCTTGAAGGACATATACATGCAGTAGGCAAAACCCGAATGCTCTACGCCTTGCAACATGAGAGATAGTAGGATCTGCCCTATTTATGAATCGATCGATGAAATCCAGCATTCGAACTCCTTTTGAGATCACAAGATGGTCCACCTCAGCTCATGTCAACCCAAGCAAATCTCTGAACTTATTCTTATATCCTTGGGAAGTAGAGGGTATAGCTGGCAATTTTTCCGGGTCCCAGCCACCGATCGCAGCAATTTCTTCAGGAAATGGGCAAATATCACCTCCAGGGAAGGCAAATACGTGATAATTCGGGTCCCAATACTCAAGACAAGCATCCAGGAACGGTTTGACTACCTTGATCAGCTTCAAGCTCAAAATTGATCCAAAATTATAGGCACCCATATCGTGTTTCTCCACATTCGAGAACTCATTTGTCCATTCTTTTAGACGGATTTCCAGAGTATTCATGATGTATGCTTAATTAAAGAGTTTTTATGTAATAAGACGGAAGAAAGATGGAAGAGTTATGTGAATAAAACCTCCATCGACGTCTATATTTATACTAAAAGTTGTTTCCTAAAATCTGTCAGGACGGACACACTGAGGAACACGCGCAGCACCTGCTGCGCCTCTTCAAAGGGACGTAGCTCTTGCTGCGTCTTTTCCTCAGCCTTCTTTCTGTGATTTTCCACGTTGGATCTTTCCTAATTCCTCAAAGAATAATTTCCTATTCATACGGGTTATTATTTTGGTAAATCCGTCAAATTACCATGTTTCGCGTTTCCTAATTCCACGGGCACGCATTTCGAGACAATATCAACATTTTCGTCATTCCGGCACACTTATACATTTCTTTTTTTTTTTTTTTTTGGGGGAATCATTTCACCAATTTAAATATTTGTTTTCAAACTTATACATTTCTTTTTAATTTTCTTTTTTCTGGGGAATCATTTCACTCCTATTCCATGTTACATTTCACATTTATATGTTTATATATTTTTTCTTTTTTAGGGGGTAACCCTCCCCACCGTCCGGTCATTTTCAGTAAATTTTTCGCATTTTTTGCATTTTTGAGCCGTTGTCTTGCGCTAATTTAGGCCATGTGTATAAATGTATATTCTATGTGAATTTCTGTGTAAATTTCGGCAGCATGACGGCATAAACCGTCATCTACCAAACCTGTTCAAAGCTAACCTGCAGGTACAAACAAAGCAACCCAGCAACAAAGGCACTCATGCCGTCATATATACAACTAAAAAGGGAATATGTACATCAAACTGGGGGCATGAGCTCAAAACAAAGTCCGAAAGTCCAAATGAAGGTCCTCAAAAATGTACAAAATGTATGAAGTACAGCCAAAAAACAAAAAAACAACAAACAGACTACTACTGGGCGCCGCCTAGCTCAGTAACTCTCGCCTCGAGAGCAACAATCTCGGCGTCATGAACATCTAGCTCCCTCAACAGGCGAGTTGTCTCCTCCCGGGACTGGGCTAGCTCCCGCTCCAGGTCGCTCTCCCTCTGCAAACATAAAATTGGCTCATGTCAATCATTTCAAGCAATAAAGGATGTTCGAAAATTCAAAAATGAAGTAAACGGAAGGTTCATACCTAATGTCCTCGACCGCCAACAAGTGCCTCGATGGCAGTAGCCCGCAGCCGGTTGGCTACCCTCCACAAAGCCACGAACCGGGATGGCGCAACCTGCATTTCAGTATACAAGGATTCTAGATGATTGGACAAATTCAAACAAATGTGTTCTTACACAAAATTATACAAATTGGGGAACTTACCCTCCGAATCAGATGCTGCCACTCGTCCAGGCCAGCATCTGTCACTGCCATGCCAAAGTCGCGCAGCTCGGAGATCGTCGTCATCCCCGTCGCGTCAGTGTACTCGAGGGTCTCGGGGTACTCTGGGGGCTCGATACCCGCCACCTCGACCTCCTGCAAAGTCAAATGGTTTCCATTAATCGATGATCATTCATCGTGTTTTCAAGATAATCAAAAGAAGAGTAAAATGCTTACCACGACTGGCCAGTACGCCAACCTCCCATAGAGGAACGCCGAGTAGTCCTCGCCAGAAACAAGGAGGGCGTCGCCACCGACATCAGCCTCCCTCTCAGCATCAGAAGACTCCCTGAACATCGTCCGAGGAGGATCGATGAGAACCGTCAAGACATCTTGGGAGCACTGACGAGCTAAACGCTAGCCCAAGTACCACACAGGGCCCAACGACGTCCTCAAAAGCAACCGGCTCGAGCTCCTAGGTCGAAGGACCTCAGCCATAAAAGGAGGAGCGCCAGCGTAGTCCACCCATGGCCTGGGTACCCACTATGAAAAGCAAGCAAGAGGTCATTCTTATGATCGGTGATGGTTATCAAATTAAACCTCGCAAGTGCACGATTTATCGTTGTGCAAGATTGAGGGTCGATCCCACAAGGAGCTAGGAAGACTACTAATCGTTTTAACTCTATTGTTTAGCTAAGTCGACAATAAAGTATGAGATTGTTATACTAAAGCTACTTAAAACAAAATGAAATGCAAACTTAACAAAAGTAATGTAAATGAGCAAGAAGGAAGGATAAGTTGTAAATCAAATGATTAAAAAGCCTAGAACTCGGTTCTCCCTCAACAATTCATAACTTCACACAATTAATTCCTTAGGCTAATCATAAGGGTAGCAAAGTGAGGAGGAGATGGCTCTAATTCGCCTAAGACCCCCTTCTCGGGTTCGAAGTAGGACACTAGCACTACCCACCAACCCCCCTCTCGGGTTTGAAGGTCGGAATCCCTAACTCAAGACCCAACACCCCCAAAAACGTGCACATTTCCGAGGAGATCAAGAACTTGGTCAAGGTCATTAATTACTCATCGTATTCCGGGTCATCCCACTCCTCCTCTCGGAGGTCGATTTCAAACGCTAGTCTAGAGGTACCCTCCTTTGGTTCTCCCTTTCGGTCTCAACCTAGGTTAGCAATAGGGTCAAATCCCGGGTATCCAATTTACAACCTAACCAACTCTCGTTGGTGGACAAGGGTCACAAGTCGACACTACCCGAAATCAATCCATAAACCATGTCATTCCTCTAAACTACCCTCACCAATTTCGCCAAATAATTAGCCTTTATGAGATTCAATTAGTGAAGTTACTCATGTCGGGTCAAACCTAGACCTAGTAGAAGACTATTCACTAATCATATTTCTAAAAGCAAGAGAAACAACAAAGATGGAATCTTTAGGCATAAACATGGTGGGAGAATAAATTCTACTACTAATCATGCAATAATCCAACACAATTTATGAAGAAAGACAATTTAATCTAATAATGATGAGGATTAAACTAAAAGACACAACCTTTAACACAAGTAACTTAAAGATTCAATCTTTAACACAAGAAAATCAAAGACTTAATCTTTGGGTGTAAATAACAATGGTGAACAAAGAAAATATGAACAAGAGGGAAAATAACAACAATCAAACAACAAGGTTGGAATCCTAACATAAACAATTAAACAAAACTTAAAAGAAAAGCAAATGTAAACAAATGAAATTAGGAAGATAAATAATACCAGCTCAATAGCAAAGAAAGGAATTTGGATTGAAAAATAGGGAATGCGTGACCTTCAATCTTCTTACAACCCAATTTTTACTACTAAGTATGATGGAATAATTGAAGAACTTGTTCTAATTAGGGAAAGATTAGCAATGTAATTAACAAGATTCAAACTTGGAAAAGGAAATTAATTTAGATCTAGGGTTGTGTGTAAAATTGATTAAGGGAGGGGGTATATATAGTTTTCACCTCAATTAGGGTAGGATTACAATTGGGCTTTTGAAATGCGGGTGCGTGCTCCCGGCCGGTCAACCGGCCGCCGGCCAACCGGCCGCCGGTCAACCGGCCGCCGGTCTTATGACCGGCTGGGAGGTTTCTGTAAAGTTTGGTTTAATTTGGATATCATCAGGTGGCTTCGGCCGGGCAACCGGCTGCCGGTCCCAGACCGGCTGGGAGTTCCTTGACTTCTCCATTCTTCAGTTGACTTCAGAGCTTCTACGCGTGTTCCCAGCCGGACAGCCGGCTGCCGATCAAGTGACCGGCTGGGAAGTTTCTGTAAGTTTTGGCTCAATTCTTCACTTGTACTCTCCCAGCCGGCTGCCGGTCAAGTGACCGGCTGGGAGTCTTCTGTAACTTCACCCTTAATCATGAATTGTATACATTAGGGGGTTCCCACCGGGTGACCGGCTGCCGTCTTACTGGCTGGGACCATTTCTCAGCTCATTTCTCTCCTCTTTTCATGCTTAACTCCAAAAACCATCTTCTTGCTTTGATTCCACCATTTCCGCCTCAATTCCTACCAGGAGGGCATGACGTCATAGGCAAGGGTTCGGAGCACAAAAATACAAGCAAGGGCATGCAAAACCGTCTCAAATCGAGTCGGAAAACATGAAAATAGAGGGAAAAAAGGGTGCAAAAGAGTCTTATATCAGTCGGTTCTAAAAGAAAGCAATGAAAAAACAAACAAAGAAAGGTGAGTCGAAGATACTCACACCATCCAGCTGCAGAGCGTTCACGTCCTGTCGACAGGCGTCGTGGAAGGAACGCTGGCTCTTCGTGCGACACATCACCCAGTCCCTCACAATGGGATAAGCCCTCTCCACTGGCTCCGTCCTCTTGGGCGCGAGGCTCGAAAAGTAGGAGTACACCCACTCTTGTAAAGCAAGATAATCAATAACGATCTTTCGTGATTCGATAAGAAAAGGAAATGATCTTGCATCAAATGAAATGAAATGGAGGTTCATACCTCCAGCAACAGTCCAGGACCAACGGTGGCAGGAGAAGTCCCTTTCTCCATCAGCTCCGGACGAACCATAACCCTCATATAGCGAATGAGGACCGCAAAGTCTGCAGTGACCCAGTCCCAACGGCCTAGGTCACCCAAGTCAGAAAGGAAGGGAAGAAGCTTCATCGACAGCCTCTCTCCCTTGTCTCCGAGGTAGATCGAAGACAAGAACCACCAGAGCCACAAAAGGACTCTCTGCTCGGCAGTACAGGGAGGAGGAGCCATCTCCCTCCCATCGATAACCACCAACGTCGGAGTCTTCCCAGCAAAATAATCCCGAACATAGGTACTAGGCACCAACTCGGGTACCGCAGCAGCCTTCGGCATCAGGTTCCAGCCGATCAAGCTCCTAGCCTCGGCCGAGTCCACCCTCATGGCTGTGTCCGGCCACTCCACCACCTCAGTCCCGCACGACAAGCCAGAAATCATGCCGTAGTCTTCCAACGTGACCTCAACCTCGCCCAAAGGCATGTGAAAGGTGGAGGTCATGTCCCAAAACCGGTCAAAGAAGGCTCAAACCAGGCTAAGGTTAGCCCGAATCTTCCTCCTTATGATGTCCCTCCAAGCCTGTACCAAAGCACCGAACGCTCCCCGCTCGATGATAGCCCGCTCCTCTGCTGACAGCCTCTCGTAGGACCACATCAACGTCGTGTAACCCGAGAATGATCTGATGTTCCCGGCCTCCTATTTTGATTCGAAACAAGAGCTATCTTTAGCTCGAATTAAAGAGTTCGAATTACCAAGCTCTTCACCGTCCTGTAGGACAGGTGACCCTCTGCAGCCCAGATGAGGTGCCTGTTGTCCTAGCTCTCAGCCCCCTCCAGTGCTCCCCTCAGCTCGCGACCACCTCGTCCAACGTTGGCCCGCCTCGGGGCCTCCTCCTCCTCAACAGCCTCCTCCTCGACGACCTCGTCCTCAGCAGCTGCCATCGCAGTAGTAAAAGCCTGCTCTAACGCCTCCTCGAGCGAACGAGAAGGGTCAAGAGCAGTATCCACATCCATGGGAGCTCTCCCTAACGTAGAAGCCTCGTCACCTGCAAAATTAAAGTGAATTTAGGCCGCGTCAAATGACGACCAGCTTTAGTTAGGGGATTTTCGAGTTTTCAAAGCTCCGAAATCGCTCTTTTCTCGCCATCTTTGGCCATTTTCCCACAAACCCGTCCCCTCATGTGGTAATTTGGGTCAATTCAAGCCTAAGTGGAAGCCTAGTCATGGGTTCGAGACGGAATTTCGACAGCATTTCGTTATTACGGCGATTATGCCCTAGAAAAGTGTCCTGAAAAAGCCGTCACAAATCAAAATTCCGAAATGGTAGGAAGTTTACCCGCCATACAAGGATTCCAAATACCAAGTTTCATCACAAATGGGCAATCCTAAGGCTATTTTCGAAGCAATATACGGCTCAGCTGTGAGACCGTCACAAATTCTCTCAAATGCTCAAAACTCGATGAAAATTCAAAGTAAATACATGGTTATGATCCTTATACTACCAATTAGCCATTTACCAAGTTAATTTTGCAAGGCAAAACTGTTTTGACAGGGTTTTCATTGATCTAGGATATCCTGCCAGGGATTTATAAGTAGGGTGATCTAACTCAAACAAATCGCCCGACTAGTATTATTAAATGAAATAACAACTAATAAATAAAGACACAAAGATTTTATACGTGGAAAAACCCTGGGAATAAGGGAAAAAACCATGGGCACCAAGCCAAGAGTGATTGTTACTATAATTTTAGATAGCCTGACAGAGTATGGGTATATCAGGCGTGACAGGCGAATTTATAATGCTTAAGAGTATAAAAATGTAAGTGAGAATGAGAGTGTATCCAATGATCCTTCTGGTTTTGTCTTCTCTTCTATTTATACTTGATTTCTCCGTTCTCCTTATGCCGTTTAGGGTTTCCTGGTAAATAGGGAATGTGCCCTATTTACCCGGAGGTGGTTGCCATCTCTTCAACCGTTGCCTTTGACTATCTTTCATATCTTTTCTTCTTTGAATTAGTCTTCCTTGTTTGTAGGGAACATATGTTAGTTGCTTAGTCTCTGCCTGTTATGCCTGTTTGTGCCTGAGTTGTTTTCCTTCCAGGTTACTTAGGTTGATTATCGCCTGTCTTGTATCAACTCCTGCTTGGTGCCTATCCGTGTTGAATAAATGCCTGGTTTCAGATGTCTTTTGCTTGGAACTTGTCTTTGGCTGTTGCCTGGCCTATGTCAGGTTAGGCGGGATAATTTTGGGCCCAACAATTGCCCCTTATCTGATTATTCCATTATTGGGTCTGGCCAGGAATAAGGAGATAAAAATTTGGGCCAGGCAAGTGATTTGTGCAGGGACTTTTTATCGGATTTAGAATTAGTGTTTGATTCAACTTCTTGTAACGGTTACTCGCCATAAATAGGGTAGGTTCACAAAACCCTAGGAGAGTCATGATTGATCTTAACCACTTGCTTTCCTAGCCGTTCGATTTTGCGGCTATAAATATCCTCGCTTTTTGCCGTGTCTTTCTTTCTTCACATTCCAATCTCCAAATTTCTTCTTTCTCTTTCTAAAAATTCTCTCTTTGAAATATTCATTTTCCGAAAAAAATAAGATATGGCTGGTGGCGAGAAGGACAAAGACTTCCAAAGCTCCTGCTGAGGCTGAAGAAATTCATGTTGAAGTTGAAATGGTTTCTGCCGAGGTTGAGAAGGTCCCTGATATCATCCCTGAGGATGATATGGTGGAGGTTGTTGCTGCCCCAGAGATTCTGTCCATGTCTTATAAGGGGGTTGAATATTCTCCAAATAGGGCTTTGGCGGCTTCTTTTCATGAAGCCACTCAACTAAAACCAGCTTTTGAGCATTATATAAAGGGCAGGGGTCTTATTCCTCATGGGGTTGAGGTTTGGATTCCTGAGAGTGGTCCGGTCAGGGCTAATTGGAGTAGCCCAGGTTGGTTCTGTATCTTTGAGTGGACGTTCAGGGGTGGTGGTCAGCTTCCCCTTTCTTCTTTCATGACCGAGGTGATTAGGGCTATCGGGGTTCCCCGTTTCAACTCATGCCAATGGTCCGGAAAATTGTCCATTCATTGAGCATTTATGTTCTAAGCATAAATTGATTATTACCCTGGATGACTTCAAGAATGTCTATCACCCGAAGAGTCATTCTCGGAAGGTTTAATCTTGAGTCGGTCGAAGATGGCTCACCTGATTACCAACTTTGATTCAGGGGATGATAAGGGATGGGCTCAAACCTATATGTTTATCAAGGCTGATTCAATTGCCCCTGACCTGGACTATCTCAGTTACCCAGCTGTTGAAGGAGGTAGCTTTCTTTCCTGCATTATTTTTGGTTTGGTAATAATATGTTTTTGGAGAGTTTACTTACTTTGCTCGTGCCTTCTTGTAGTAAATGATTGGGTGAATGATCCTGATGCTGAGGGATCGGCTGACCGGATAGCACCGTTTATGGCGTTGCCTGAAGAGGAGAGGGTGTGGCCTGCCTGTCTGGGGCAAGCTTCTATGCCTCGTTTTAATAAGGCTAAGTTGAGTACATATAAGCCTATGAAGAGCACTAAGGTTCCAGGGGCGTCTTCGTCAGGGAGTAAGTTCTTTTGCTTTCTTTTGTTATTCTGTTTCCTGTATTGGGCACATGCTTATATTACTGATTTTAGAAACTCGTTGTGCAGCTACCAGGGCTTCTGCCAGGATTGCTAGCTTTGGTCTGTCTCTGGTGAAGGCAGGGGTCTCCCAAATTACAGGGGAGAAGTCTAAGAGCAGTGAGGCTACGGGAAGTGATAATGCTGTTCAAATTCAGGAACTTGTGCAGGGGGTTCAGTTGGCATCGCCTGAGAAGGTTGTGGATGAGAGTGACTGTCCTGAGAAGAGGAAGAGAGTCGATGAGTCTTCAGGAGGGGTTCATGAAGTCAGGGGGGTCAGGGCTCATATGGATGAGTTCTAGTTTGCCAAGGAACAAATTCAGGCTCAGGCTTTTGTGGTTGATGATCCCTACTTCAAGTATCAGGCAGAGGATGCTTCTGCCCGTGCTTTGGCTGCTATGTACCGTTCTAGGGACTATGCTGCCAACTTGATTACCATGCTTCAGGAGGTATATATTCTTTGTTTTTGGCTTGTTTATTATGGATATTTGTGTGTGCTTTCTTTTTTGTGGCTTAGATAGGCATTTTTCTTTTGTTAGAATGTAATGACATGCTGAGGAGCGCCTGTCAACTGGAATCAGTCCATGGCCTAAAAAATACTTTGGATTGGGAGGTACAAATCTTGAAAAAAGATGCTGACAAGTTTAAGGCTGAGTTGGAGGTGTCTAAGGCTGAGAATCACTCTTTAAAGGAGGATAATGAAGCAGGGAAGTCTCGGTTGCTGGTGGAGTCTTCTAAGCTGAAATCTGCTCAGGAGCTCTGAAGGCTCTTCAAGCCAAATTTGATATTGCCCAGAAAGAATTAAAGGCTGAAAAGCAGGCTATGCAAGAGCAGTTAAAGGTGAATGAATAATTGGCTGTGGAGAGGGATGAGGTTCAGGCCAGGTAAAAGATCTTGGCACGGTATTCCTTTGGCAAGGGTCGTGGGATGCTATGAAGGAGCCTGTTGAAGTCGGCCTTTTTGGAATCCCGATCGGGAGTTGGCTGATCTCAATACCACCTATCCCGAGCTTTGTAAATTATATCTTTGACGAAGAAGTGGATTCTCCACCATCCAAAGGGAAGAATAGTGATGCTGAAGGGGAGGGAGATGAAGAAGAAGAGGCTGCTGATGAGGGAATTGGCTCTGCTACTGTTTCCAAGGCGGGCTAGTTTGTTTTATTTTGTTTTATTTTGTGTTGTTTTGGCCTATTTAGGGGGGGGGGGGGGGGGATGTTCCCTGAACAAACAGTTTAGAACTTGTTTTGGTTTTTGTTGGTTTTTCCTGGATAAACAGTTGTTGTTCTTGCCTGGGAAGGGTATATTCCTGGGTAGGTATTAATATATATGTCCTTTCTTCTCTTGATTTTCTTGCTGTGCTTGACTAAGATTTGTACCTGTACATTCATGTGGTATTTTTCTGTTAGAGTAATGCCTGTCAGGAGGGCTTATGGCCCTAATTCCTGTGTTTATGGGAAATGGTGCCTCTATTTGCCTGTCAGGAGGGCTTTAAAAAGAGGGTGGTTGCCGGTCAGGAGGGCTTATGGCCCTCAGCCTGTCAGGAGGGCTTATTTTGACAAATACTCTGGTCTATTCCACCATTGTACTTGCCTTTTTATGTATTGAGCTCAGTTTAGTTTTTAGGTCAGGCAGGCATGTGCCAAATCAGAGCATTTTTAGAAATGTTATTCAGGTTGGGTGGAGTGGCCCTCAATCCTGAACATTTGTTTAAGCCTAAAATGTAGCATATAATAAGTGAAAGGAAGGCGTAAAACAAGTTTTCAGGATTGGAATAAAGTTTTAGATAAAGCTAAGAATAACAGGCAAGCAGTTTAGCACATAGCAGGAAGTTCTACTGACATGTATATAGGGTAGGTAGTTTTACCTGCTTGTCAGATATGAAATAGTTTCAAGTGGGAAATGTTCCAGGATCTGGGGATCATCTCTCCTTCCAAAGTTTGTAGCCTGTAAGCTCCTTGTCCTACTATTGAATCAATTAGGTACGGTCCTTCCCATGTAGGGGCTAGTTTGCCTGCGTTCTTTTCTCTGGTGTTGGGGAAGACTTTCCTTAGGACTAGGTCTCCCTCTTTGAATACTCTGATGTTGACATTTTTATTGTAACTTCTGGCTAATGCTTGTTGGTAGGCGGCTATCCTGACTTTGGCTGCATCCCTTAGTTCTTCTGTTAAGAGCAGGTTATCCTGTAATAGGGGCCTGTTCTCTTCTATGGTGTTCAAGCTGCTTCTGGTAGTTGGCACATGAATTTCTGCTGGTATTACTGCTTCGCAACCATAGACCAGGGAATATGGTGTCTGGCCTGTGGCTGTTTTGGGTGTGGTCCTGTCAGCCCATAGGACTAAGGGGAGCTCTTCTGCCCATCTTCCTTTTCTCCTTTTCAGTTTTTTCTTCAGGCAGCTGATTACTACTTTGTTGCTTGATTCTTCCTAGCCGTTGGCTTTTGGGTAGCCTGGTGTAGATGTAACTAGGTTGATATTCCACTGTGCACAGAAGTTTGCTGTTCTTTTTCCCACAAATTGTGTACCATTGTCACAGACTATTTCTGAAGGTATTCCATATCTGCATATGATATTTCTTTTGATGAATGATATGACATCCTTTTCTTTGACTTGCCTGTAAGAGTCTGCCTCTATCCATTTGGAAAAGTAGTCAGTCATTGCTAGCATGAAGACTTTTTGTCCAGGCGCCTGAGGTAACTTGCCTACTATGTCCATGCCCCATTTCATGAATGGCCAGAGAGCTGAGATGGAATGTAGTAGCTCTGATGGTTGATGGATATAAGGGGAGTGGATTTGGCAGGCTTCACATTTTGAGCTATATGCTATGCAGTTAGCTCTCAGGGTTGGCCAGAAATATCCTGTCCTGAGAATTTTGCTTGCCAGGCTTCTTCCACCTTTATGATTTCCGCAGTATCCATCATGTATGTCTTCTATGACCTGGCTGACTTCATTTGGTTCCAGGCAACGTAAGTAAGGTCCAGCCTGAGACTTTTTAAACAAGGTGTTATTTATAATGGTATAAGTGGAAGCTTTGATTTTCAGGGCCCTTGCTTCATTTTTATTTGTAGGGAGTATTCCTTGTAAGAACCAATCATAGTAGGGTTTAGTCCAGGAAGTTGTGTCTTCCTGAATAGGACAAATTTGTTCAGGCCTTTCTATGGTTGGTTCCAACAGGTGGACGATGGGTATTTTGTCAAACACAGCAGGGCTGAAGTTTGATCCCAGGCTGGCTAGGGCATCCGCCTGGGTATTTAAATCCCTTGGTATTTGGTCAATGTCAAAGGTTTTGAATTTTTTGCAAAGGTTTTTGACATATTCCAAATAGAGTATCATTTTTGAATCTTTTGCAGCATATACTCCTTTGACTTGGTTGGAAATTAAGAGAAAGTCAGTTTTTACCTTGAGGTTTGCTACACCGAGTTCTATACATACCTTTAGTCCAGCAATCAGGGCTTCATATTCAGCTTCATTATTTGTGGCTTTGAATTCACAATTAATAGCCTGTGCAATTAGGTCTCCCTATGGTGATTTTAGGACTAGTCCTAGGCCAGTGCCTTTCATATTTTTTGCCCCATCTACATGGAGAGTCCATTCCTGTCTGTCTTATGGGTGTCAAGGAGGTTGACCTCTTTTATGAGGTCTGGTTCTAGGGTAGGACTGAATTCAGCCACGAAGTCTGCTAATGCCTGAGATTTAATTGCCGTGGGGCATCTAACTCAAAAATAATCAAAAGCCCACCATCAAAATACCACAAAAAACTAAGAAAAAATGGCAGGAGATAGCATTGAGCAACAATTAGCTGCTGCCAAACAACAGTTGTTGGAGATGGAACAACTGAAACTAAAAATGATCCAGGCTGAAGCTGAAGTGGCAAAATTGAAAGAATCAGAATCCAGCCTAAAGATACAGTTGGGAGAAAAAGCTTCAGGATCAAAATTGAAAGTCCAACCTGGCACACCATTCTCCTCCATCATAAGGAACATTGACTTCTCCAATATTGGTACTCCAACTCCATCCAAAGCAGGAGAAGAAACGGACTCAGGAGAACTCCAAAATCAAGAACTCCAAGATCAGACTAACACAGCCATTATGATGGCTATGCTCCAGGAAATCCAAAAACTTCATGAGAGATTTGAAAAGATCCCAGGAGTTCCTACCCCAATTGAAGAAGCAAATCCAGAAAGCTATCTTTGATTCTCCTTCGTGGATGAAATAGCAAAAACAGACCTGCCAAAGAAGTTTGTGATTCCCTCAATGAGAATCTATGATGGAACCACTGATCCACAAAACCATGTTGCCTATTACAAGCAAAGAATGCTGGCAGCATCAATTCCCAGTGAACTACGTCAAGTCTGCATGTGTAAAGGATTTGGAACAACTCTGAATGGACCTGCCTTGCAATGGTACATAAACCTGCCAAATGGAAGCATCAAGTCCTTTGCTGACCTGGTCAATTCTTTCAATCATCAATTTGCCAGCAGCAGGGAACTAGAGAAGAGATCCAGTGACCTGTACAGGGTTAAACAGAAGCCTGGAGAATCAATCAGATCATACATGACAAGATTCAACAAAGAAAAAGTGTCAATCCCCAGATGTGATGTTGGAACAGCCATTGAAGCTTTCAGGCAAGGGCTACCCCTGGACAGTGACTTCTATGATGAAATGACCATGAAGCCCTGTCATACCTTTGAAGATGTCCAAGCATTAGCCATAGGCTATATCAGGCTGGAAGAAGACAAAGGCTACAAGGCAGACAATGCTGACAACAACTCAGGATATGACAAAACCAACAGGAAAAGCTTTAACAACAAAGGAAGCAGTTCCAGGCCATCTCCCTACGCAAGACCTGACAGATCAGAAGTCAACTATACACATGAACAACGAGGTAACTCCTATACTTATCCTCCTGTCCAGGAATATAACTTCTCTGTTGACATTGCAGGATTAATCAAGAGGCTTGACCACATGAGAGATATTGTCAAGTGGCCAAAGAAGTCAGACAACCCCAACTCAAGAAAGGACACCACCAGGTGGTGTGAATTTCACATGGACATAGGTCACACAACAGAAGAATGCCTGGGATTACGGAGACAAGTGGCTTACCTGCTAAAGAAAGGATACCTGAAAGACTTGATGCAAACAAAAAACAAGGAAGATGACGGAACAAGAAGAAACACAGAAAGGCAACAACGCGACCTACCCCCTGCACCACCCATTTATGAAGTCAAATTCATCAATGGAGGATCAGAAATTTGTGGCCTGACCAGTTAAATTTGCTAAGAAAAAATTGCCAGGGAGTCAAAAATGAAATCTCCTTTTAAACCTATCAATTTACCTCAAATTACTTTTGACGACACTGATATGCAGGGTATTCCAGACCTCCACCATGACAGCCTGGTAATCACCGTGCAAATAGGAACTGCACGTGTCATGAGAATCCTGGTAGATGGAGGCGATTGAAAACCTGATCATGCTTGATGTCCTTAAAGCAATGAAGATTGATGAGAGCCAAATCATAAAGAAGTCTAATGTCCTAGTAGGATTTAGTGGAGAAACAAGAAACACACTAGGAGAAATACACCTACCCACATATGTGGAAGGAGTATCTTCATATGAAAGATTTGGAGTCCTGGACTGCCTGTCATCCTATAATGCTATATTGGGAAGGCCATGGATCCACAACATAAGAGCCATACCCTCTACCTATCACCAATGCATCAAAATACCAACAGAATGGGGAGTAGCAACCATTAAAGGTGAACAAAAATCTGCCCAGGAATGTTATACTGAGGCATTGAAGCCTTCCAAGACAGGTAAGTCCCTCGCCTAGCAATTACAGTACCCTGTCAGGACAACTCATGTGGCAGAAACCAAAATGGAAACTGATCAAGTAATTTTAGACCCTGAGTACCCTGACAGGCATGTACTGGTAGGATCGATGTCCCCGACAATATCGGGCGAGAATTAGTAAGTTTTCTTAAAAGTAAATCTTCATGTTTTGCCTGGTCACATTTTGATATGACCGGAATAGATGCCAATATTATTACACATAAACTAAATGTTGATGAGTCTTATAAGCCTGTCCAGCAGAAAAGAAGAAAATTTGCCGCTGAAAGACATGCCATCATCAATGAAGAAGTAGACAAACTACTGGACATGGGGATGATAAGAGAAGTCATGTACCCCAGCTGGCTAGCCAACGTAGTGGTGGTTCAAAAGAAGAATGGCAAGTGGAGAGTCTGTGTATATTACACAGACCTCAATAAAGCCTGTCCAAAAGACCCATTTCCACTCCCACACATAGACGCAATGGTGGATGCCACAGCAGGACATGAACTCCTGACATTCATGGATGTCTCAAGTGGATTCAACCAAATCAAGATGCACCCATCTGATCAGGAACATACTGCATTTATCACAGAGAGAGGCATATACTGCTACACAAAGAATGCCTTTTGGCACGAAAAATGCAGGGGCAACATACCAACGCCTGGTCAACACAATGTTCAAAGATCAAATAGGGGACACCATGGAAGTCTATATTGATGACATGGTAGTTAAATCAAAGAAAGCTGAAGATCATGTCAGGGACTTGGAAACAGCCTTTAAAATCCTGGAAGATTTCAATATGAAACTCAATCCATCCAAATGCCATTTCGGGGTATCCTCAGGAAAATTCTTGGGGTACATGGTGACCAAAAGAGGAATAGAAGCTAGCCCAGAACAAATAAGAGCCATACTAGAACGGAATCCCCAAGTCAGTCAAAGATATTCAAAAACTGACAGGACGAGTTGCAGCCCTGAATAGATTCATTTCCAGATCATCAGTAAGATGCAAGGCATTCTATGACCTACTCAGGAAGAACAAAGCATTCAAATGGTTGCCTGAACATGAGTCAGCCTTCCAGGAACTCAAAACATACCTGACTACACCTCCGTTACTTGCCAAACCAGACAAAGGAGAACCCCTGACAGTCTACCTACCTCGATCACGAAACAAAGAATAAGTGGAGTCCTGACCAAAGAAATTGATGGCCAACAACATCCAGTCTACTATGTAAGCAAAAGTCTCCTAGATGCAGAAACCAGGTATGGCCTACTTGAAAAATATGTACTTGCTTTAGTAATGTCCTGTACTAAACTTCGACCTTATTTTGAAAGTCACCCAATCATTGTAAGAACCAACTTGCCTATCAAATCTGTCCTGAGAAGGCCTGAGTTGTCAGGCAGAATGGCAAAATGGTCAGTACAAATCAGCACCTATGATATAACCTTTGAACCCAGGACGGCAATTAAGTCTCAGGCACTAGCAGACTTCGTGGCTGAATTCAGCCCTACCCTAGAACCAGACCTCATAAAAGAGGTCAACCTTCTTGACACACAAAAAACAGACCAGGAATGGATTCTCCATGTAGATGGGGCAACAAATATGAAAGGCACTGGCCTAGGATTAGTCCTAAAATCACCACAGGGAGACCTGATTGCACAGGCTGTTAGTTGTGAGTTCAAAGCCACGAATAATGAGGCTGAATATGAAGCCCTGATTGCTGGATTAAAGGTATGTATAGAACTCGGTGTAGCAAACCTCAAGGTAAAAACTGACTCTCTCTTAATTTCCAATCAAGTTAAAGGAGTATATGCTGCAAAAGATTCAAAAATGATACTCTATTTGGAATATGTCAAAAACCTTTGCAAAAAATTCCAAACCTTTGACATTGACCAAATACCAAGGGACTTAAATTCCCAGGCGGATGCCCTAGCCAGCCTGGGATCAAATTTCAGCCCTGCTGTGTTTGACAAAATACCCATCGTCCACCTGCTGGAACCAACCATAGAAAAGCCTGAACAAATTTGTCCTATTCAGGAAGATACAAATTCCTGGACTAAACCTTACTATGATTGGTTCCTACAGGGGATACTCCCTGCAAATAAAAACGAAGCAAGGGCCCTGAAAATCAAAGCATCCACTTATACCATTATAAATAACATCTTGTTTAAAAAGTCTCAGGCTGGACCTTACTTACGTTGCCTGGAACCAAATGAAGCCAGCCAGGTTATAGAAGACATACATAATGGCTACTGCGGAAATCATAAAGGTGGAAGAAGCCTGGCAAGCAAAATTCTCAGGACAGGCTACTTCTGGCCAACCCTGAGAGCTGACTGCATAGCATACAGCTCAAAATGTGAAGCCTGTCAAATCCATTCCCCCTATATCCATCAACCATCAGAACTACTACATTCCATCTCGGCCCCCTGGCCATTCATGAAATGGGGCATGGACATAGTAGGAAAGCTACCTCGGCGCTGGACAAAAAGTCTTTATGCTAGCAATGACTGACTACTTTTCCAAATGGATAGAGGCAGACTCTTACAGGCAAGTCAAAGAAAAAGACGTCATATCATTCATCAAAAGAAATATCATATGTAGATATGGAATACCTTCAGAAATAGTCTGCGATAATGGGACACAATTCGTGGGAAAAAGAACAGACTAATTTACTCGTACACAATGGAATATCAATTTAGTCACATCTACACTAGGCTACCCTAAAGCCAACGGCCAAGCGAATCAAGCAACAAAGTAGTAATCGATTGCACAAGAAAAAGCTGAAAAGAAGAAAAGGAAGATGGGCGGAAGAGCTCCCCTAGTTCTATGGGCCGACAGACCACACCCAAAACGACCACAGGCCAAACACCATATTCCCTGGTCTATGGTCAGTGAAGCGAATACCAAATGAAATTCATGTACCAACTACCGAAGCGGCTGAACACAATAGAAGAAAACAGACCCCTATTACAAGATAACCTACTCTTAACAGAGGAACCGAGAGATGCAACCAAAGTCGGGATAGCCGCCTACCAACAGACAAAAGAGCCGGAGTTACAACAAAAATGTCAATATCAGAGTATTCAAAGAAGGAGACCTGGTATTAAGGAAAGTTTTCCCCAACACCAGAGAAAAGAATGCAGGCAAACTAGCCCCTACATGGGAAGGCCCGTACTTAATTGATTCAATAGTGGGACAAGGAGCTTACAGCTACAAACTTTGGAAGGAGAAATGATCCCCGGATCTTGGAACATTCTCCACTTAAAACTATTTCATATCCGAGAAGCGGTAAAACTACTCACCCTATATACATGTGCTAAGTTTCATACCTGCTATGTGCTAAATTACTTGCCTATCATTCTTAATTTCACCTAAAACTTTATTTCAAATCCTGAAAACTTATTTTACGCCTTCTTTTCACTTATTATATGTTATACTTTAGGCTTAAACAAATGTTCGGGATTGAGGGCCACTCCACCCAACCCAACAAAGATTTCTAAAAATGCTCTAATTTGGCACCCGCCTGCCTGACCCGAAAAATAAACCGAGCTCAAGACATAAAAAGACAAGTACAAAGGTGGAATAGACCATAGTACTTGTCAAAAAGCCCTCCCGACAGCCGAGGGCCATAAGCCCTCCCGACCGGTAACCACCCTCATTCTTAAAAGCCCTCCCGACAGGCGAAAAAAGCCACCATTCCCCATAAACACAGGAATGAGGGCCATAAGCCCTCCCGACGAGCATTATTCTAACAAACATATCACATGAATATACAGTACAAATTCCATCAAAAACAAAGAAAGAAAATCAAGAAGGGAAAGGACATATATATTCAAACCGACCCAGGAATACATCCTTCCCAGGCAAAAAGAACACACTGTTCATTCAGGCAAAGCCAACAAAAACCAAAACAAATCCTAAATCATTTGTTCAGGGAACACCCCCCCTGAATAGGCCAAAACAACACAAACAAAAAACAAAAAATATTTCAAACTAGCCCACCTTGGACACGAGCGAGCCAATCCCCTCATCAGCAGCCTCTTCTTCTTCATCTCCATCCCCTTCAACATCACTATTTTTCCCTTTAGATGGAGGAGAGTCCACCTCCTCATCGATGCAACTTACAAAGCTCGGGATACGTGGTATTGAGATCGGCCAATTCCCGATCGGGATTCCAAAAAGGCCTGACTTCAGCAGGCTCTTTCATAGCATCCACACGACCCTTGCCAAAGAAATACAGGCGGATCTTTATACCTGGCCCGAACCTCGTCCCTCTCCACAAACCAATTCTTCATTTACCTTTAATCGCTCCCTGCATAGCCTTTGTTTTTCACCTTCAATTCTTCCCCGGGCAATATCAAACTTGGCCTGAAGAGCTTTCAAAGCATCCTGAGCAGATTTCAGCTTAGCAGACTCCACCAGCAACCGAGCCTTCCCTGCCTCATTATCCTCCTTCAACGAATGATTCTCAGCCTTGGACACCTCCAAATCAGCTTTAAACTTGTCAGCATCCTTTTTCAAGATTTGTACCTCCCAATCCAAGGCATTTTTTAGACCATGAACTGATTCCAGTTGACAGGCACTCCTCAGCACATCATTAACATTCTAAAAACAAAAGAAAATGCCCATCTAAGCCACAAAAGAAAGAAAACACACACAAAAACCCACAACAAACAAAGACAAAAAATATATACCTCCTGAAGCATGGTAACCAGGTTGGCAAAGATAATCCCGGAACGATACATAGCAGCCAAAGCTCGAGCGAAGCCTCCTCTCGCTGATACTTGAAATAAGGATCATCAACCACAAAAGCCCGAGCCTGAATTTGATCCTTAGCAAACCGGGACCTCATCCATACGAGCCCCGACTCCCCGACCACATGAACTCCTCCCAAAGACTCATCCACTCTCTTCCTCTTCTCAGGACGATCACTTTCATCCACAACCTTTTCAGGCGATACCAACTGAGCTCCCTGCACAGATTCCTGAATTTGAACAGCACTATCACTCCCCGTTGCCTCACTGCTCTTTGACTTCTCCCCTGTAATTTGAGAAACCCCTGCCTTCACCAAAGACAGACCAAAACTAGCAATCCTGGCAGAAGCCCTGGTAGCTGCACGACGAGTTTCTAAAATCAGCAATAAAAGCATGGATCCAATACAGGAAAACAGAGTGACAAAACAAGCAAAAGAACTTACTCCCTGATGAAGATGCCCCTGGAACCTTAGTGCTCTTCACAGGCTTATAAGTGCTCAACTTAGCCTTCTTAAAACGAGGCATAGCGACTTGCCCCCAGACAGCAGGCCAAGCCCTCTCCTCTTCAGACAACGCCATAAACGCCGCTATCCGGTCATTACCTCGACCCCTCAAGATCGGATCATTCACCCAATCATTTACTAAAAGAAAACACGGGCAAAGTAAGTAAACTCTCCAAAAATACTATTACCAAACCAAAAAATTATGCAGAAAAGAAAGATTACCTCCTTCAACAATGGATAATTGAGATAGTCCAGTCGGGGGCAATTGAATCACCTTGATAAACATATAAGTCCGAGCCCACCTTTATCATCCCCTGAATCAAAATTGGTGATCGGTGAGCCATCTTTGACCGACTCGAAAATTGAACCTCCCAAGAGAATGACTCTTCAGATGATAAACATTCTTAAAATCATCCAGAGTAATAACCAACTTATGCTTAGAACATAAATGCTCAATAGAATGGACAATCTTCCAAACCATTGGCATGAGTTGAAACGGAGGAACCCTAATAGCCCTAACCACCTCAAATGCCATAAAAGGAGAAAGGGAAGTTGACCACCACCCCGAAAGCCCACTCAAAAATACAAACCAACCCGGCTACTCCAATTAGCCCCGATAGGACCATTCTCGAATCCAAACCTCACCCCATGAGGAATGAGACCCCGCCCTTTATATAATGCTCAAAAGCAGTTTCAGTTGATTAGCCTCATGGAAAGAGACTCGCTAAAGCCTTATTAGGAGAATACTCAACCCCTTATAAGACATGGACAGAACCTCGGAGGAGGAATAACCTCCACCACGTCATCCTCGGAATGACTTCGGGGACCCCCTCAACCTCGGCAGGCCATTTCAACTTCAACAGAACTTTTTCAACCTCGGCGGGAGCTTTTGAAGCTCTTTGTCCTTCTCCCGCCACCAGCCATATATTATTTTTTCTAAAAGATGAATTTTTGCAAAGGAAGAATTTTTTAGAAAGAGAAAGAAGAAAGTTAGAGATTGGAATGTGAAGACATACACGAAACAAACAAGATATTTATAGCCGCAAAACCATAACGGCTAGGAAAGCAAGTGGTTAAGATCAATCATGACTCTCCTAGGGTTTTGTGAACCTACCCTATTTATGGCAAGTAACCGTTACAAGAAGTTGAAGCAAACTCGAATTCTGAATCCGATAGAAAGTCCCTGCACAAATCACTTGCCTGGCCCAAATTTTTATCTCCTCATTCCTGGCCAGACCCAATAAAGGAATAAGAAGATAAGGGGCAATTGTTGGGCCCTAAATTATCCTGCCTGACCTGATATAGGCCAGGCAACAGCCAAAGACAACTTCCAGGCTCTAGAGATCTAAAACCAAGCATTACTCCAAGATTGACAGGCACTAAGCAGGAGTTGATTGAAGACAGGCGAGAAATAACCAGTAGCCTGAAAAGATAAAGCACCAGGCCATTGCAGGCAACAAACAAGCAGTCTCATATGTTCCCTACAAAAAAGGAAGACCAATTCCAGAAGGCAAAGATATAGGGAGCAGTCAAAGCAACGGCTAAGAAAGAAGCAACCATCTCCGGGTAAATAGGGCACATTCCCTATTTACCAGGAAAACCTAAACGGCACAAAGGGATTGAAAGCAACCACCTATAAATAGAAAGAAAGGGAAGACAAGAAGGATCATCTGAGATACCATCACTTTTACTCATATACTTTGTATTCTTAAGCAATATATTCGCCTGTCACGCCTGATATAACAATACTCTGTCAGGCTATCCAAAATCATAGTAACAATCACTCCTGGCTTGGTGCCCGTGGTTTTTTCCCTTATTCCCAGGGTTTTTCCACGTATAAAATCCTTGTGTCATTATTTGTTAGTTTGCTTTACATTTAATTATTCCAATCAGGCAAGTTATTCGAGTTAGATCACCCTACATATAAATTCCTGGCAGGACGCTCTAGATCACTGAAAATCCTGCTAAAACACTGACCATTTTGCCATTCTGCCTGACAACTCGGGTTTTCTCAGGACAGATTTGATAGGCAGGTTGGTTCTTACAATAATTGGGTGACTTTCAAAATAAGGTCGAAGTTTAGTGCAGGACATTACTAAAGTAAGTACGTATTTTTCAAGTAAGCCATACCTAGTTTCTGCATCTAGGAGACTCTTACTTACATAGTAAACTGGATGTTGTTGGCCATCAATTTATTTGGTCAGGACTCCACTTACTGCTGTTTTTGTGACAGATAGGTAGACCGTCAAGGGTTCTCCTCTGTCTGGTTTGGCAAGTAGTGGAGGTGTAGTCAGGTATGTTTTGAGCTCCTGGAAGGCTGTCTCGTGTTCAGGCAACCATTTGAATGCCTTGTTCTTCCTGAGTAGGTCATAGAATGCCTTACACCTTACTGATGATCTGGAAATGAATCTATTCAGGGCTGCAACTCGTCCTGTCAGTTTTTGAATATCTTTGACTGACTTGGGAGATTCCAGTTCTAGTATGGCTTTTATCTGTTCTGGGCTGGCTTCTATTCCTCTTTTGGTCACCATGTAGCCTAGGAATTTGCCTGAAGAGACTCCAAAATGGCATTTGGATGGATTAAGCTTCATGTTAAATTATTCCAGGATCTTGAAAGCTGTCTCCAAATCCCTGACGTGACCTTCAGCCTTTTTTGATTTGACCACCATGTCGTCAATATAGACTTCCATTGTGTCTCCTATTTGGTCTTTGATCATTGTATTGACCAGACGTTGATATGTTGCCCCTGCATTTTTCAGGCCAAAGGACATTGCTGTGTAGCAGTATATGCCTCTTTCTGTGATAAATGTTGTATGTTACTGATCAGATGGGTGCATCTTCATTTGGTTGAATCCACTTGAGGCATCCATGAATGTCAGGAGTTCATGCCCTGCTGTAGCATCCACCATTGCGTCTATGTGTGGGAGCGGAAATGGGTCTTTTGGGCAGGCATTATTGAGGTCTGTGTAATCTACACAAACTCTCCACTTGCCATTCTTCTTTTGTACCACCACTACGTTGGCTAGCCAGTCAGGGTACATGACTTCTCTTATCATCCCCATGTCCAATAGTTTGTCCACTTCTTCATTAATGATAGCATTTCTTTCAGTGGCAAACTTTCTTCTTTTCTGTTGGACATGTTTATAAGACTCATCTACATTTAGTGTATGTGTAATAATATTGGCATCTATACCGGTCATGTTAAAATGTGACCAGGCAAAACATGAAGATTTACTTTTAAGAAAACTTACTAATTCTGTTCTGATGTTATCAGGGACATCAGATCCTACCAGTACATGCCTAACAGGATACTCAGGGTCTAAGATTACTTGACCAGTTTCCATTTTGGTTTCTGCCACATGAGTTGTCCTGACAGGGTACTGTAATTGCTAGGCGAGGGACTTACCTGCCTTGGAAGGCTTTAGTGACTCAGTATAGCATTCCTGGGCAGATTTTTGTTCACCTTTTATGGTTGCTACTCCCCATTCTGTTGGTATCTTGATGCACTGGTGATAGGTGGAGGGTATGGCCCTTACGTTGTGGATCCATGGTCTTCCTAATATGGCATTGTAGGATGACAGGCAGTCCAGGACTCCGAATCTTTCATATGAAGATACTCCTTCCACATATGTGGGCAGGTGTATTTCTCCCAATGTGTTCCTTGTTTCTCCACTGAATCCTACCAGGACATTAGATTTCTTTATGATCTGGCTTTCATCAATCTTCATTGCTTTAAGAACATCTAGCATGATCAGGTTTACTGAACTGCCTCCATCTATCAGGATTCTCATGACACGTGCAGTCCCTATTTGCATGGTGATGACCAGGCTGTCATGGTGGATGTCTGGAATGCCCTGCATATCAGTGTCGTCAAAAGTAATTTGAGGTAAATTGCTAGGTTTAAAAGGAGATTTCATTTTTGACTCCCTGGCAATTTTCTTTGCAGCTGAACTGGTCAGGCCACAAATCTCTGATCCTCCATTGATGAACTTGACTTCATAGATGGGTGGTGCAGGGGGTAAGTCACGTTGTTGCCTTTCTGTGTTCCTTCTTGTTCCATCATCTTCCTTGCTTTTTGTTGGCATCAGGTCTTTCAGGTATCCTTTCTTTAGCAGGTAAGCCATTTGGTGGTATCCTTCCTTGGGTTGGGGTTGTCTGACTTCTTTGGCCACTTGACAATGTCTCCCATATGGTCAAGTCTTTTGATCAGTCCTGCAATGTCAACAGAGAAGTTATATTCTTGGATATGAGGATGAGTATAGGAGTTACCTCGTTGTTCATATGTATAGTTGACTTCTGATCTGTCAGGTCTTGTGTAAGGAGATGGCCTGGAACTGCTTCCTCTATGGTTAGAACTTTTTCTGTTGACTGTGTCATATCCTGAGTTACTGTCAGCATTGTCTGCCTTGTAGCCTTTGTCCTCTTCCAACCTGATATAGCCTATGGCTAATGCCTGGACATCTTCAAAGGTATGACAGGGTTTCATGGTCATTGCGTCATAGAAGTCACTGTCCAGGGGTAACCCTTGCCTGAAAGCTTCAACGGCTGTTCCAACATCACATCTGGGTATTGAAACCTTTTCTTTGTTGAATCTTGTCATGTAGGATCTGATTGATTCTCCAGGCTTTTGTTTAATCCTGTATAGGTCACTGGATCTCTTTTCTAGTTCCCTGCTGCTGGCAAACTGATGATTGAAAGAATTGACCAGGTCAGCAAAGGACTTGATGCTTCTATTTGGCAGGTTTATGTACCATTGCAGGGCAGGTCCGTTCAGGGTTGTTCTAAATCCCTTACACATGCAGACTTGACGTAGTTCACTGGGAATTGATGCTGCCAGCATCCTTTGCTTGTAGTAGGCAACATGGTTTTGTGAATCTGTGGTCCCATCATAGATTCTCATTGAGGGAATCACAAATTTCTTAGGCAGGTCTATTTTTGCTATTTCATCCACAAAGGGTGAATCAGCATAGCTTTCTGGATTTGCTTCTTCAATTGGGGTAGGAACTCCTGGGATCTTCTCAAATCTTTCATGAATTTTTTGGATTTCCTGAAGCATAGCCATCATAATGGTCGTGTTAGTCTGATCTGATGAGGTTTCTTCATTTTGGAGTTCTCTTGAGTTTGTCTCTTCTCCTGCCTTGGACTTTGATGGAGTAGGAGTACCAATATTGGAGAAATCAATATTCCTTATGATTGAGGAGAATGGTGTGCCAGGCTGGACTTTCAACTTTGATCCTGAAGCTTTTTCTCCCAGTTTTATTTTTAGGCTGGATTCTGATTCTTTCAATTTTGCAACTTCTGCTTCAGCCTGGACCATTTTTTGTTTCACCTGTTCCATTTCCAACAACTGTTGTTTGGCAGCAGCCAATTGTTGCTCAACGTTATCTCCTGCCATTTTTTCTTAGTTTTTTGTGGTGTTTTGTTATGGGCTTTGATTATTTTTGAGCTAGATGCCCCACGGTGGGCGCCAATTGTTTTGACAGGGTTTTCACTGATCTAGGATATCCTGCCAGGGATTTATAAGTAGGGTGATCTAACTCAAACAACTCGCCTGACTAGTATTATTAAATGAAATAACAACTAATAAATAAAGACACAAAGATTTTATACGTGGAAAAACCCTGGGAATAAGGGAAAAAACCACGGGCACCAAGCCAGGAGTGATTGTTACTATAATTTTAGATAGCCTGACAGAGTATGGGTATATCAGGTGTGACAGGCGAATTTATAATGCTTAAGAGTATAAAAATGTAAGTTAGAATGAGAGTGTATCCAATGATCCTTCTGATTTTGTCTTCTCTTCTATTTATACTTGATTTCTCCGTTCTCCTTATGCCGTTTAGGGTTTCCTGGTAAATAGGGAATGTGCCCTATTTACCCGGAGGTGGTTGCCATCTCTTCAACCGTTGCCTTTGACTATCTTTCATATCTTTTCTTCTTTGAATTAGTCTTCCTTGTTTGTAGGGAACATATGTTAGTTGCTTAGTCTCTGCCTGTTATGCCTGTTTGTGCCTGAGTTATTTTCCTCCCAAGTTACTTAGGTTGATTATCGCCTGTCTTGTATCAACTCCTGCTTGGTGCCTATCCGTGTTGAATAAATGCCTGGTTTCAGATGTCTTTTGCTTGGAACTTGTCTTTGGCTGTTGCCTGGCCTATGTCAGGTCAGGCAGGATAATTTTGGGCCCAACAAAAACCATTTGGGGAAAAACTCCAAATTTTCGACACTTTTAGGGTTGGAAACCCTAATTTGTCGATCCAATTTGATCAAATACGGAAGATTAATGCAAAAATAATACATATACCTCGATTAGTCATGGCAAATGCAAGCTTTTGATCAAATTTTGGCGAGAAATGGTTGAAATTTGAGAGGGTATTTGATAATTTGTGTTTCGGAATTATGAAATGAATCCCGTGTTTCATCGAGTTTTTACTCAGAAAAGCCACACTCAGGAAAAGACACAGCAGGTGTTGTGCCTCTTCCAAGAGACGCAGTTCTTCCTGCGCCTCTTCCTCAGTTTCCCTCCAAAATTAATTTTCGAAGATTCGTTATAAATTCGTTATTTATGAGCCCATCTTTGGTGCGCCTCTTCCTCGATACCACATATCGTATATTTGGTCCATTTGAAGTTTATTCTTCGCCCGGACCCGCATTTCCACGCCGACTGTGAACTGTCGCAGTATTTTACAAAGACCTTGCTTGTCACAACGAGCGGATATTCTCTGACAGGTGTTTCGACACACCTTTATTATGTTCCCCCAGCGAGAGTTCCGGACAGACAATCGTCCCTCTCAACACGTGGAGATCAGTTCCCGATTATGTTCCCCCAACGAGAGTTCCGGACAGACAATTGTCCCTCTCAACACGTGGAGATCAACATCGACCCCAAGCTCTTCCGAAGTTTGTTTGAAAGCCGACCCAAGCAGATTTCTCCCAGCAGTTCCTGACTACGTCCTGCTGCCTCTTCCAATGTCGCGTTTTGTTTCCCCTTGGAGTCCGACAGAGTAAGGATTTTTAAGGAATTTCAGGTATGGTCTCTTCTTATGGCTGGCGAGCCTCCTTACGTAGTCTAATGGACTTTAAACGACTCTCCCCGATAGTCCACAGACTCTAAAATATTCCCGACGACAGGTCCTTGGTTCAGACCCCTTGAGCCGCCTTGCGTCGTCATAGTCGTCAGGTTATAATCTTCGATTGACCTGATGGCTATACTTTGACTTTCGCCTTGTCCAAGCCTCAGTCAAAGTTGGAGCTCTGTAGATAACTCATTTCTACACCTCCCGCAAACCACCCGGTGATGATTGGGCCGCATGTTAACGATTTATGACAATTCGTAAGTTTATCGTCAAGTGATCGCTTGATACCGTCGTTTCAGTACCAAAAATAAAATACCTAGATACTACTAACATAAGCTAGTGGAAGTAGGGTCGATCTCCACAGGGAGGCGGTTTACTATCTACTTGTCTATTCTATCTGTCTAATGTCACTGATGGGGGTTTTGGTTTGATTGAACTAAACTAAAGAGGCTAAGGCAAGAGAGAAAGGAATGAGAGAAATTAACAGAAGAGAAGGGTAAATCAGATAAAAGAGAGAAATATGCTAGGAATCGGTCTACCGTGGCAGCTACACTATCGGGTCAACTGAGTCGATTAAATTATTGATAAGAAGAGCGAGATCGTCACCTTTCGGTCCTTAAACCTACGATTATACCCTTTCGGTCTCTAATCGCCCTAGGGTCTCCCTAACTTAGCTTTCGCCCTAATTAGGTATCACCTATTGTAACTAAACAAGGCTTCCCTTCCAATCTTTCGATCCAGGTCGGGGGTAACTAATTAATCGGTCTCCTGCATGCATTCATTCAACCTAATCCCAAATATATTGATTAATACAATTCTTATCGCAAAACTAATCTAATCATGTCAATCCTAACATATTGCTACCACGGTTTCCCTAGTCCTAACATGTTAAAGAAATTAGCTAGACATAATTAAATAGAAAACATAAATAATAATAAAGAGAGGAAGAGAATTAAACATTAAATTAAAGAGGAAAAGGAAGAGAAATGTAGAGAAATGTTACTGAAACAAATCCGGAATTAAGGAAGAACAAAGTATCTGGAACAATGTATTCGAAATAATTAGAGAGGAGAAGCCCTCTTTTAACTGACGTCCTAACTTCCTATTTATAAGAAAATAGGATGTATTTAACCTAATGACGGAAATAAACAAGCCCGTAGGAGAATCTACTCGATCAAGTGGTTTTAAACTACTCGATCGAGCAAAATAGGACTCAAACCTCTCGATCGACTAAAAATCTTACTCGATCGAGTAAACACTAATAAGCAACTGGTCGATCGACCAACTAAAGTACTCGATCGACTGTTTATTTAAGCTAAAACCACTCGATCGAGCAGTTAAGTACTTGATCGAGTGAAAACTAACATCAGCAGCTTATAAATCTCGTTAGTTTGACCTTGACTTGTCGTTTTAGCTCCCGAAAAAGCTTCACGCATCCCAAGACAGCTATAATTCCGCTCCAAATTCACTCTTCCTCCAAATGCATGCAAAACGGACGATAAATGGCTCGGTTTCACTACTTTCTGGTTCATTCCTGCAAATAGAGGAAAACACACCAAAGTAGCATATTCGGGGCATTTCGTAGCATAAAACTACGATAATAGCATAGAAATACGTGCATAGATAGGCCTAAAAAGACTATATAAAATGCACGTATCAAATCTCCCCAAACCAAACCTTTACTCGTCCTCGAGTAAACTAAATGCAAACTAATGGAACGGAAAAGATAACTCAGAGCTAGCTACAAATGCCCACTTAAACCAATTTAATGCAAGCGAACTAACACTTATAGCAAACAGTCAAATGCAAACGAGTTGTAAGATGTTTATAATAAAGCTGAACCATCGACCTTGCAAGACCTTAATAATGGACTCTCACGGGTCACTCTTCTCTCATGAAGCAAAGGGCGAACATATATATGTAAGAGAGAAAGAAAAATAGTCGCTCACCTAGACTACGACCCACATAAACATGCATGCAACTAATATGATAGACAATTCTAGCTACCGTACACACATTCCAACCAAACAAGGTCCCACACAAATGAGGGCTTACAAAAATATGGTAAAGTGAGGCAATGGGTAAGAAAAGGCAAAACATTTATGGGAATGTGGAGGTATAGGTGATCAAGCTAGTTACTAAACAAAACCATATAACAACATCCATTTCCAACTCAATTATGAATTAAGCACAATGCCTTTCATTTGGCACAAAACTCACCAAACCGAACTGAAATTACTCCTCAATAAATGTAAATAAAGCATAGGAGCGAAAACGTCAACAATACAAACTCTTTTTTTTTCTTTTTTTTCGGTTTCTTTTCTTCACATTTTTTTCTTCTTTTTTTTCGAATTCTTTTTTTTCATTTTTCACGTCTTTTTTCATCATCCTCCCTTTCTTCTTAGATTACCAACTCCGAATCAACAGAATACGAGCCAAACTTGGCACAATGAAATATATACCGCAAAACATACACTAAACTAGCTTGACAAGGCATGCTAAATTTGGGATGTAGTTAAGGGTCAACAGGCAAATTTGGCTAATGTGGAGTTTATGGGTAAAAATGAAAGAAAGGGGAAATGTAAGCACCTCCCTGCATGTGACACCAACCACTAACCCGAATGTATGCAGGCAAAAAGCAATTGAATTTCATGTATGTGCAAATTGATGAACATGTTATGCAAGGAGTAACTACTCACAATCCTACATGAAACCGGTCGTAAATGACACCAGTTTATAAGGCTCTAATCCTTAGAATTTATAAGTAGGTTGCCAAAATTTCAGGTCAAGTCTATTCGTTCAGCTAAATTTAACACTAACTCGTAGATATGCAAAAGACAAAGCTAAAAAGATAATAGTTCAATGCAAAGCTTAAGCAAAAAGACAATTTATAGTGCAATTTCATCATTGAAATCAACCGTTCCGACTCAACCTACATGCTAAAATAAACGTGAATTTTTTGAAATTTTGAAATTTTCTAATTTTTTTATGAGATTTTTGAATTTTAATAAAAATAAACAACGATGCATACATAAATTAAATATGATAACAGAAATGCAATAAAAACAATATGCAGACACAGATATGGATGCATAACCTCCCCAAACCAAACCATACAATGCCCCCATTGTACCAAAACATGGAAAGAAAATGCAAACTAAAAGCGAAAGAGAGTAAATACGGAAAGCTTACAAGATTGCGCGAATAAGGGACCTCCCCAAACCAGCCAGCAACGTGGGAGGTCGCTAAATAGCCCAAATATCGTCACAGGAAGCAAATCCAAGTCAAAAACACTCGATAGCAGTCGAACAGTAGTCGATCGAGTGAACTGGGCGTCCCAAACTGCTCGATCGAAAGGAAATTAGGTCGATCGAGTGGTTCTCTCTTTTGCAGGTGCTCGATCAAGTAAAATAAATACTCGATCGAGAGGATTTAGCAGCAAAAGTGCTCGATCGAGTACAAAAAGTACTCGATCGAGTGATCCTCAGTGTGTTCCTGCAAAACGCAAATAAAAACAGCCCGCAAACTAACAAAACAAGCATACTGATATTGTCTATGGTACGAAGACCATTTATTACAACTGAAATGAAATAAAAATGCAAAATAAAAACTCCGGGTTGCCTCCCGGGTAGCGCTAGCTTCAGTCAGGTCCCAGCTCGACCTTCCTTTTCTTCGAGCCTCTCTAAACAGTTATAATCAAAACAGCTCAAAGCGCGGAGCATGAGATCATACATCTGCGCATGTGCTACACAAAAATGTAAGTAGCACCAAAGTGGAATAAAGAAATAGGAAATAAGAGTATATAAACATTTAAGTCTAACAAATTTCCTATGAGAGCTCCTAAATTTATCCACAAAATAGAGGAGCGTCGGAGCAATTGACAATAAATTAAGGTCCCGATTCAGATTAGCAATTTTGACATGACAAGTACGGTGAAAGACAGTTAAATTAATTAACCATCTGGGAGAGGGTATGTTATTGAAATACGAAGCATGAGTAATATGAGGCATTATATTATTCAAACAAACAATAATGGAATTATTGTTAACTACCTCCGGTTAGTCGCTCTCAACGATGGAATCATAGATAAAAGAATTTATTACCTCTTCCATGCTAGGAGCAATTACCGAGTCAGCTGCTTCTTCGTCACTCTCCTCAGTGGATTTCAGCCCGTAAATCGCAGCCTCAAGTGCATCCAACTCGGCCTTGAAAAGGGGTGATTCACCGTAACCGTTGTCATCATCAAAATCGTCATCTAGAATGAACCCAAGTGACGAATCAAAGCTCCCACTGGCCAACTCACTCGATCGAGCAGAATTATTACTCGATCGAGGACTTTCCTCCTGATTTTCACTCGATCGAGTGATTTGAACTACTCGATCGACTGGTTCTTCTGGAAATTCACTCGATCGACTATAATAAGTCACTCGATCGAGTGATTCTTCCTGTGCAGCGCTGAAATCCTCGTGTAAACTATTGAAATATGATAGGAATTCGTCATCCGAGTCATAAAATTCATCCTCAGCATTGGGCAACACGGTTTCTTCATGGGAAAAACCGCCCTCAGTAAATTATACCTCTTTTGATTGCCAACTATCCGACTCAGCAGCTAACTGAGCAATTTCAGATTCGAGCTTATCAAATCGCGCACAAGTGCGTCTATCATCATCTTGCATTTGGAATGCAAGTGTCTCCAACAAAGACTTCAGCTCCGCAATCTCTTCTTTCTGTATATCAGGAGGATCTTGTTGCGGTGGCCATTGATAGGGTGGATGTGGCGGCACAACTACAGGGGAATGGCTAACACGTCCCCAACGCTTAAACTCGTAGACCGCGTTATTTTCTGCCATACAGAGAACTACATTGTGCTCAGCAGCACCACATCTCCCGCAGTAAATCACCTGCTGTGCCATATAATGGGACATAGGTGACGGGTCAAAGGTACTCAAGCCTTCCCCTTAACGATATTTCACCTATAACTGTTTAGGTAGTACCTGTAAGGCCTATCAAAACAGCACTAAAGAAAAAGATTAGAACGGCCTCAAGGGAAAAATCCCTTGAGGCTAAAAACAGACAGAATTAAACAAATAAATAAATAATTGCCTCCCCGGCAATGGCGCCAAAATTTGATACCGTCGTTTCAGTACCAAAAATAAAATACCTAGATACTACTAACAGAAGCTAGTGGAAGTAGGGTCGATCTCCACAGGGAGGCGGTTTACTATCTACTTGTCTATTCTATCTGTCTAATGTCACTGATGGGGGTTTTGGTTTGATTGAACTAAACTAAAGAGGCTAAGGCAAGAGAGAAAGGAATGAGAGAAATTAACAGAAGAGAAGGGTAAATCAGATAAAAGAGAGAAATATGCTAGGAATCGGTCTACCGTGGCAGCTACACTATCGGGTCAACTGAGTCGATTAAATTATTGATAAGAAGAGTGAGGTCGTCACCTTTCGGTCCTTAAACCTACGATTATACCCTTTCGGTCTCTAATCGCCCTAGGGTCTCCCTAACTTAGCTTTCACCCTAATTAGGTATCACCTATTGTAATTAAGCAAGCCTTCCCTTCCAATCTTTCGATCCAGGTCGGAGGTAACTAATTAATCGGTCTCCTGCATGCATTCATTCAACCTAATCACAATTATATTGCTTAATACAATTCTTATCGCAAAACTAATCTAATCATGTCAATCCTAACATATTGCTACCACGGTTTCCCTAGTCCTAACATATTAAAGGAATTAGCTAGACATAATTAAATAGAAAACATAAATAATAATAAAGAGAGGACGAGAATTAAACATTAAATTAAAGAGGAAAAGGGAGAGAAATCTTACTGAAACAAATCCGGAATTAAGGAAGAACAAAGTATCTGGAACAATGTATTCGAAATAATCAGAGAGAGAAGCCCCCTTTTAACTGACGTCCTAACTTCCTATTTATAAGAAAATAGGATGTATTTAACCTAATGACGGAAATAAACAAGCCCGTAGGAGAATCTACTCGATCGAGTGGTTTTAAACTACTCGATCGAGCAAAATAGGACTCAAACCTCTCGATCGACTAAAAATCTTACTCGATCGAGTAAACACTAATAAGCAACTGGTCGATCGACCAACTAAAGTACTCGATCGACTGTTTATTTAAGCTAAAACCACTCGATCGAGCAGTTAAGTACTTGATCGAGTGAAAACTAACTTCAGCAGCTAATAAATCTCGTTAGTTTGACCTTGACTTGTCGTTTTAGCTCCCGAAACAGCTTCACGCATCCCAAGACAGCTATAATTCCGCTCCAAATTCACTCTTCCTCCAAATGCATGAAAAACGGACGATAAATGGCTCGGTTTCACTACTTTCTGGTTCATTCCTGCAAATAGAGCAAAACACACCAAAGTAGCATATTCGGGGCATTTCGTAACATAAAACTACGATAATAGCATAGAAATACGTGCATAGATCGGCCTAAAAAGACTATATAAAATGCACGTATCATCGCTCAAACACTTGTGTCTACCTCATAGTTGTCATCTACGCACCGATACGGTCGTTTTGACAGTAATTAGAGTATATTTGGAGTCCGGGTCAAAAACCGTCTTCATTTTCTAATAACCGTTTAAAATGCCGAGTCAGAATGTTCTGGAATGTTCCGGGTATTTGTATTCCATATTTTCCAATCTTAAAATCTTTGGTAAAATATATCCCGAAATTATCATATAAAATATTAAGGAAATAAGATTAATCCGCTATTCCATAATAGAAACACGGAAAACTTTCTTCCGCAGGAGGAAACCACTGAGGAAAAGACGCAGCAGGTTCTACGCCTCTTCCAAGAGACGCAGTGCTTGCTGCGCTTCTTCCCCAGTCCTTTTCTGCGTATTTTTAGTATCTTTTCGAGATTCACTTCCAAAGTTTCTCCGAAACCCTAATTTCCGTCGTGTGATTTGTATAAATAGAGACCTTCGGTCTCACATATTTCTCACGCGAGTGTCCGCCCTTCTCTTCTCCCTTTGCATTCTAGACCACGTTCTGACTTTTTGGCGTCTACGTGCTTGAACTTTCGACCACGTAAGCTCAGATCTTTCTGAGTACCAGCCTCGTTTTGCATGACCGACCAATTTGACCAACTCCACATCAATCAACTTTAATCAATCTTATTCGTTTTCCTCTTAGAGGGCTCTTTCGTCATACATTCGACTCGAGCATCACTAAACGTTAACTTAGTCAATCTCGTTTCGTCAAACATGTAAGTCTGAGGGTGTAAATCAATATTTTATTATTGTTCTTTATTATCGTAATCATCATTGTAAGATTTATGTCGAAAATACACTTAAAACCGATTTCTAAAACCTTGTTTCAAAACCCCTTTTTACGGATTATCAGGAGACAAACGTCGAGAAAGGACGCAGCAACTGCTGCGCCTCTTCCTGAGGCTGACGCAGTTCCTGCTTCCTTTCTTCTTCCTTCGTCTTTTGTTCGTCTTTTTGTTTTTATTTTGTTTTCAATTGTTCATATTTCTTTTGACATAATAATAATAATAATTTGAGTATGATAATTTTAACATGTTAATCATTATTAATTAATTCATTTTTCAAATTCCCGACTTAAATCTTTTATAATTCATATTTGCGGGTTTTCGTCATCAAATCAATCCGGGTTTTAGAGGTTCGATTCATTAATATTGAGTCTCTGGAATTCATCATTGATATACTTACATCTGTTATTTATCGTCATCATCATTAGTTTGTCATTAATAACCTGTTTAGTCTAATTAATTTATTTAGTTAGTTTAATTTGTAAATAATCTTTTAATCTTGTAAATAATTCGTTCTAATTAGTTATGTTCGTGTTTTTATTACTTTTATGACTCAATCACATGTAAATAATCTGTTAAGCACTTCCATCCGAGTCAAATAATATTAATCGAGCATTTAAATCACCAATGAACATTAACGATTTGCAATTTCGGCTTCACAGCCAGAACTGAACTCAGGAACAGACGCAGCGTTTGCTGCGCCTCTTCCAAGGGACGCAGCTCTGTTGCGCCTGTTCCGGGTTGAGTTCTGTCTCTGAACTCCCGTTTCTGCTTTGACCTAGTTTATTAATTACGTATTTAATTAACTATTACTCGTATTATCACCCTTAATCTGTTTGTTAATTTATTTATTCTTTCTTTTCTAAAACCATCCGTTTTAAATGTATTTTCGACATAAATCAATTAACCCGATGTAATTATTGTAATTTTCTTTATTGTATTTTTTTATTGTATTTCTTTTATCATATTGCTTGTATTCCTTCACATGTAATCAATCCTAAATTTCTACTTTGACCCAATTATATGTTAAATTACGTGTTCACCGACTTAGTTAATTCTCACATGTTAGGATTAAAATATTGGATGTTGCATTGCATGCATTTAAACCTTCAACATATCGAGTATAGATAATTTCCCTAATCATTAGTATAGGCCGCTATCGAGGCGGGCGGGATTAGGTGTTCGATCAAAAGAGCTTCCTAATACGTACCCTCACCCCTTACTCCAGATCTCTGTGAACATCCGTGTTCATTGGCATCCAGGAGAGTCATTCTAGACATAGAATGTTAAGGCTAACGAGTTCTTGGTGTTCATGTCACTACATTGTGTCTTGACATGGCACGAGGTATTCGAACGGTTTCCAATTTTCCACAATAAATTGGTGGCTACTCCACAAATGCACAAAAGCTTGCTCGCTTTTCGCCCCCGTGGGCCCGCGTCCACAAAATACACTTTCTTTAGTAGTACTATTTTAACTAACAAAGACTATTTTGTAAAATTAACTATCTATAAATACTATTAAAAGGCTACCCTAAATGTCCAATTAAGTCCACGTAGACAATGCCACGTAGATAAAAAAAGTCACGCAGACACTTGAAGCTCACGTCAGCCGCATAACCCAAATGTCACACACACATTCATACCCAATTACCCCGTCTCTTATCATCACTGTTCCTACCGACAACGACAATCCCCCTTTTTCCGCTCATTTCGTTAACCAGCATTAATTTATTATTACATGGCATTAATTTAATTCATTTATCTATAAATTAATTTAGTTCACTTATCTATAATATTAAACGATATTATCTATATTCTTAATGATTTTTATATATTAAATATATTGTTTTCCCAAATTTATGTAAACATTAGAAATTTACATCAAAATTTCATAATTTATAGTTAATATTGACATTTTAATTGAAATTTTTGTGATAAAACATGTTGTAACACCCCGGTTTATGAAGGAGCCTTTAGCAAGACATTCCCTAATAAACCGGACTGTTACCATCTCGGTTTCCCGAGGTAGTGAATAACAAATTAAACTCCAAGGCAAAATTATATAATTACTTTAACTTAATTATTACAAAACCTCTTTTACGTCAAATTACAAAGAACTAACATAAATAAAAGTGAAAGTCTTCTAGATGATGATCTAGCTACTAGGTCTTCTGATCCAGTGTCTCACGCCCACCAAGCTCCCGTCCTATCTCTTAAACCTGTCAAGTCTGCTCGCCAATATTTGGGTCATCACAGGTGTTCACGAATACACAGGGTCAACCACGAGGTTGAGTAGGGAAAACAATGAAACAACAAAAAAATATGATATGCATGCTCCTCCGTCACCTTCATCTCCATCTCAACTCATATCTCATAACCAGTCTCATAACTCATAACCCGGAACGCCCAGCCATACCGATCCCCGGTAGACTATATATATCGACCGTAGCCGATCTGCCAGCTCGCAACTGAGGACACCAGGGCAAGTCCTGCAGAACCCGCCTGGGCCTTATCACAACATCGTCATCATCACACCACATCACCACAACATCCTCCATCTCCAATGCATATGAATGCTCAAAAGAAATTAATGCAACACAATATATATATATATAAATCACTGAACTGATAAATCATAAAATCATGCCGGTTACCCGATGTTGTGATATCATACTCAATACGATCAATTCAGTCAATCACCTTCCCGTATATGAAACATAACGTAAATCAATAACCATGAATTAAGTCAACACAATTCAACAACAATGATAATAAGTCAAGTGTATTTCCCTACCTCAGTACTGCAGTCAAATGGTCGGGTGTCCAGTAATATTTCACGACAATTCGCCCTCTGAAAGATAATTAAATGATAAACAATTACTTAACTATTCCCGTTCCCAAAATAGAAGTTACTAAAAATAGAATTTCCTAAAATGGACTTTCCCGATATAGTAGCTTTTCTATTAAACCCGTCTCTGATTAATTAATTATTATTAATTATTATTTTATCTTAAATAACTCGGAACTAAAACCAAACGATAATTAAAGGATTAAACGAATTATGCGATTAAGAAAACCCGAATTAATTAATTTGAACAACTCAACAACCCGACTCAAAAACCCGACTTTAATTATTTAAATAACTCGGAAATTAAATTAATTAATTAAGAATACGACCAAATAACGAATTATAACGATTAAACTATGAAAAACCCGTTTCAAAACTAAAAACAGCCCGTCATCAACCACCGTCCCTTCACACGCACCCCCACACTCCCACGCGCCACCACTAGGCCGTGTCAGCCACCAGCCCAAACCCCCACTCTGACCCAGCCACCAACGACCACCCCCACCAGGGTCGACTCTCGCCGGCGAGTCGAACCAGCGCCGTCAATTGGCCTGATTCACCACCGTGCCTCACCACACGCCCACTGTCCTTGACTCACCACCACCGCAACAATCACCAAACCCCTGTCAAACCACCACGGTCCTGCTCGCCGTCAGCCCACGAACCCAGACGCCGTGGCACCACCGTTTCGACCTCCCCCGAGTCCACGGTGGTGCCACCCCAACCTAACCATCTAAACCGCCTGAAAAACCCCCTGCTAAAACCCGTTGCTATCCCCCTGTCGCTGCCGCCCTTCACAGCCACCATCACCACCCAAAACCTCCCTAACCACCACCACTACACTCGTCACTTACCACCCTACTCTCTTACCTTGCCAACAACCACCAGCATCCTCACCAAGACACGTACAACCCCCCCAAAAACCCGACAGAAAAGATGAAAACAGAGGAGAAAGGTTGCACTCTTACCTTTTTCCGCCACCACAACAGCCACCAGGGCCACTCACGGTCGTCGCCAACCACCCTAAGGGCTTCCTTGCTGCGCCGTCAATGCCCACGCTCTCTCTCTCTCTCTCTCTCGAATTGCGTGAAGCCTGATGTTTGATGTTGATGAAGTGAGGGAGGCGGGTTGAGGGAGTAGGGTTTGTAGGGTTAGGGTACTATTAGGGTTAGGGTTTAGGGTTAATTGGGCTGAACATATTATTGGGCCAACTCAAATAGGTTAGCTCACATTTCGAATTCCATATAAACCCGTCTCAATTAACTTACGATAGCTCAACGTAATTATCGACTCAACAATTAACCCGACTTAATTAGTAATATAAAATGTATAATAACTAATATATAATAATATCCGTTTAATTGATTATATATAAAATACGGGGTATTACAGTCTTCCCCCCTTAAAATGAACTTCGTCCCGGAGTTCGCTCCCGTACTCAAACCTCAGAAGGGGTATTGTATATCGTACATACGGACGTCACGCATTTCTAACACGGTTAACACACACTTTTGACACATCAATTAACATAACAAACACGAAATGTTACATTCTGCCCTCCTAAAAATAAACTTCGTCCCGAAGTTTAACTCGTCTTTACTTAACCCAACTAACTACGACTAATAACTACCTGAGAACACCAATGTATAACAGCTAAATATTTATCTGAGAACACCGTCATCATCCATCTAAATTCCGATCTCAGACTCAAGTAACTCAATAACCATGGTCTCACTGGACCGTAAACGTAACTCGGCACAAAGGCCCCACAACTCATAACTCAATACCAGAAGTTTAACTACACTCTCCTTTTACACCTCAACCAACTAACAGAAGTAGGAATAAAACATATAGAACTCATTTGCATAGGTACCCCACAACGAAACATCTACTTGATCAAAACTACCATCTACAAACAAGTGCAATATAAACATTAAGATTTTACAATCCTACCCGACAAGAAACATGGTTACGTCCTCGTAACCTCTTTTCAATTTTCATATACATATGCAACAAAATCATTATCAACCACATGTGACAGGAAAGAACATATGATAAAACATTGCGCATTAACATTAAGGTCGAAACAAGGTTTTATTATGGAATTAACTGATTGTCAACAAGTAACATTTATTACTAGCTCATGCTTAACTTAAAAACACAACATCAAACTAAAGAACAACAAGAAAGGAACCAAGGTTTACACGGTTTCACCACTAAACAAATTTGATGATCAATTATAGACTATGAACGAGCGAGAGCAAAATCAACAAAACAATTTAAGAACTTCTCACATTGCAAACATATCACAGAAAATAGATCTACCACTACCATCCATCACACTCACAGGATCTTATTGACATGTCCGTACAACCATTTACTCACTCACTGGTTTAGGTCACGAATTGGGTCGATGAATTTAAGCAATCAACAACATACTCATAATTCATATTTTAAATTATAAAAATTGTTTGCACGATATCAATTCTGAAAACATATTTCCCAATAAAAGTAACTACATATGATCTATGACAACAACAACATCACTTTCATATCCCACATATGTTTCACATTTTAGCAATCATATCTTTCAATTGTGTCTAGCAACCTAGTATACTCATTTTCAGCAAAACAAAAGATATCGTATAAATAACTTAGACATATACATTTGCCATCATATACTTTGTAGAACACTATGTAATACTCCGTATTTATGAGTCTTTGGGTACTCTATCGAGTAGGCCTTACTCTGTCGAGTAAGGGTGAGTTGCGTTTTAAAATAGTTTCTGACCTGTTGGGTACTCGATCGAGTAACTAGGATACTCGATCGAGTAAGGGGGCACTCGATCGAGTACCTTAGCTACTCGATCGAGTAGCTCGGTTAGCGGGTGATAATTCGACGGGTTTTGTTAATAACACGGATTAATATATAAATCTTTCCGTCACTTTCATAATACACTTTTACAAACCTAATAACATTAAAAGGGAGATTCAAGTTACGTTCTTCGCATTCATCCGTGTTGTTGACAAATCCCGGAGCTTGAGAGGTCGGATTCCATCGTTCTTTATACCTTTGTGATCCTTGCGTCGAGGGTAAGATCTACATACCAATTTTATAGTATTTCGTCAAGTTTCGTTAAACCCTAATTTTGGGATTGGGGGTTTTGTGTTAGTTTTGTGATTGTTAGTAATTATGTGATTATATGTTAGGAGGAGGATTCGTAGAAAAGGATTTGTGATACAAATTGTTGAGACCGTCTCGATTGTGTTCTTTGTTCCGGTAGGATTTCCTACTCGCATTAGTCCCATAATGGGATATTGGTTGACGTGTTGTGTTTGGTTGTTTGATATAGTAATTGTATTGTGATTGTGGTTGTGATCGTTGTCTATGGTTCGCGAGGCGTGGCCTCGGCTGAGTGGGGTCACTTGCGGGAGTGGCTTCACGCCCTAGTTTCGCCTTCTGTGGAACCCGCCACAGAAGGGATGTGCACATTAATGGACATGGTTATCGCTCACTATGTGGAGCGGGGATTTGGTGGGTACGGCTGCGGTCCCCCACTGGCAGGGCTGGTCCAGTGGACAGTCGGTGATCGAGATTGTTGGAATTGGTGTGGTTGTGTGTGTGACGGTTAAGTTTAAGTCTCTGTTTATCTTATTGTTGATATATATTGAGTTGTGTGATTAGTACTGACCCCGTTTAAATGTTTTAAAAACTGTGGTGATCCATTCGGGGGTGGTGAGCAGTTATTGAGCAGGTATGATGTGATGCGTATGGGATAGCTGGGATGAGTCATCACGTGGCAGTTAGAAGTCTTCCGATGTGTCAGACGATGTTTTATAGCTTTGATAGTTTTAGCAGTAGACCGTCTGAGGATCTTGTATTTCTTTTATCAGTTTGGTATTGCTATGTAATCACTTTAAACTTTATTTACTTTTAAAGTTGTTTCGTTATTGTCTTATGAATATCATGCCTCGGGTAACCGAGATGGTGGCGTCCTTATACCTGAGTGGTCCTGGTAAGGCACTTGGAGTATGGGGGTGTTACACACTAGCTATGATAAAAGATTAACAACTTGAACAGCTTCTCTGATTTGTACGGTTTGAATAATTAGGCAACTCGTAGGCTTAATTAAACGTAACTATAACGACTATCATTTAAACCAATGCATATCATGTGAATCATCAAAGGGTTATCCTATTATAATTGTCAACATAGTTATCATAACAATCTTTATTATAATATAATTGATAGTAACGACTCGAGAATATAGATATGCCAATTGTCGTGTTATATCAAACAGTTTCCTTTATATCACACCCATACAATTGCAAGAATCACTTTAGCATTTTATGACATTGTAATAACGAACATATTCAATAAGGAATAACAACACTGTTTATTATCATGTTATAGGTGTAGGTCCAACTGAAATAATTTAATGCGATGAAGGTAATAAATATAACTATGGGCACACAACTCATATGAAAGACATTAGAACTCAGATGCATCCTACATGTGTGAACATTTAGACATACTCATTACTACCATCCATGTGTAAACATTTTAGACATAATTATTATAATTATTCATGCGTGTATATTAGAACAATCAATTAACTTTTAACGCCATCAACTTACCAAGATATGACAATATAGTTTTATATTTATATATATATCCGACCACTATGCAAATATGATGCACACCCAGAGACATTACAACATGCCAAATGTTTATAAAGTATGCAAACAACTGGACTCGTATAAACATTTCACCCTCGATTAAGAATCAAATTAAGCTATCCAATTTTACTCATGCTATCATGCCAACAATGTTATCAACTAAGTTTTAATTTTATCACTTGTTAAGATATATAACTACTGAACATGCGTGCTACTATCGTCATATAAAGCATTATAAATTCACATTACTAAGGCTCATGAATTAATCAAACAACTGTACGAAACTCAACCTAGAACACACATTTTACAAGTCATGTTTCACGTTGTAACTTTCAAAGATCACGAATAAATAACCGTTCGATTAAAACTTGATTCATATTATTTTTATAAAACACGGAGAGTTAAAAACACAGGAGAAAAGAATTAGGTATAAAGCACAAGAATTTCATTTTTAAAGAATTTTACAACTCAGTTGGTCCAAACAAACATGTGACAGCAATTGGTCCAAAACTTGGGTCAGTTTGCAAAACCTACCGTTTAATATAGAGACATCAAGAATTTTCGTGGCTTATCAATTTGAAAACCTATGCGACTCTTTTGATCGATGGAGTTGGAATTATGCAAAAATTATTAATATCAAACATCACTGCACAGGAACTTCCTAACCACGGCTCACTAAAATATTTATTACTCCTAATCCGTATATCATATAAGCATGAAACCAACGCCAAATGAACACTAACTCACAAGGCTATCTCTCATATAATGTTCATCCATAGGCAATAGACAGAAAAGAAATGGCAGTAAGGTCAATTAAAGAATAACATCAAACTACACGAGTTTCAGCACTATGTCATTCATTTTCTATGTTCCAAACTCTTACAACCATACTATCGATACTAACTCATCCTAACTTAAATCTCACACTGTACTTACGTGAACATCTATCCCATAGAATCCCTTCGCATCTCGATCTACTCCTTACATCTAATCACGATTGCTATGACTAAAAACATGCAATTCAATAGTGTTTCTTATTACTATCACAAGACTATACTAGCATGGCTTTGGGATCATATAACCGCATATTACTAGACATAATAGTACTATCAGCACATCATTCAACATCCACCTAGGTAACTATCATCGACTCGCAATTATTTTCATGCTCACGACTACCACAACACTTCATTGATTATTAACCTGAATTCGAAAATTTATTTCTCATCTCCACAACATCATATGATCACGTTATCATTCATATAAAATACTTACCGTAGCGTTGTCCTGCAGAATGGTTAGAATATATGGATCTCAAGGTATACATCAACTCTTTTATGCAATAATCAATGTATCAATCAGTTAACACTTAGGCAACGATATAGGAATTTCATGCTCAACCTCATGCAACTTTTCTACCCTTTCTCTCATATACACTCGGGGTTTCCGGTCAAACCGAGAGGGCCGTTGGTTCGGTGTGAGGGGGCCCCTAACTCATACCTTACCTTAGTGTGCTCCTAACAGTTCTATCCCGGGGTTCATTTTATTTAGACTCTTCCTATGTTCATTGGGTTCATTGGTTTAGGCCTGAGGATCGTTCGCTCTGATACCACTTTGTAACACCCCGGTTTATGAAGGAGCCTTTAGCAAGACATTCCCTAATAAACCGGACTGTTACCATCTCGGTTTCCCGAGGTAATGAATAACAAATTAAACTCCAAGGCAAAATTATATAATTACTTTAACTTAATTATTACAAAACCTCTTTTACGTCAAATTACAAAGAACTAACATAAATAAAAGTGAAAGTCTTCTAGATGATGATCTAGCTACTAGGTCTTCTGATCCAGTGTCTCACGCCCACCAAGCTCCCGTCCTATCTCTTAAACCTGTCAAGTCTGCTCGCCAATATTTGGGTCATCACAGGTGTTCACGAATACACAGGGTCAACCACGAGGTTGAGTAGGGAAAACAATGAAACAACAAAAAAATATGATATGCATGCTCCTCCGTCACCTCCATCTCCATCTCAACTCATATCTCATAACCAGCTCATAACTCATAACCCGAACGCCCACCATACCGATCCCCGGTAGACTATATATATCGACCGTAGCCGATCTGCCAGCTCGCAGCTGAGGACACCAGGGGAAGTCCTGCAGAACCCGCCTGGGCCTTATCACAACATCGTCATCATCACACCACATCACCACAACATCCTCCATCTCCAATGCATATGAATGCTCAAAAGAAATTAATGCAACACAATATATATATATATAAATCACTGAACTGATAAATCATAAAATCATGCCGGTTACCCGATGTTGTGATATCATACTCAATACGATCAATTCAGTCAATCACCTTCCCGTATATGAAACATAACGTAAATCAATAACCATGAATTAAGTCAACACAATTCAACAACAATGATAATAGGTCAAGTGTATTTCCCTACCTCAGTACTGCAGTCAAATGGTCGGGTGTCCAGTAATATTTCACGACAATTCGCCCTCTGAAAGATAATTAAATGATAAACAATTACTTAACTATTCCCGTTCCCAAAATAGAAGTTACTAAAAATAGAATTTCCTAAAATGGACTTTCCCGATATAGTAGCTTTTCTATTAAACCCGTCTCTGATTAATTAATTATTATTAATTATTATTTTATCTTAAATAACTCGGAACTAAAACCAAAACGATAATTAAAGGATTAAACGAATTATGCGATTAAGAAAACCCGAATTAATTAATTTGAACAACTCAACAACCCGACTCAAAAACCCGACTTTAATTATTTAAATAACTCGGTAATTAAATTAATTAATTAAGAATACGACCAAATAACGAATTATAACGATTAAACTATGAAAAACCCGTTTCAAAACTAAAAACAACCCGTCATCAACCACCGTCCCTTCACACGCACCCCCACACTCCCACGCGCCACCACTAGGCCGTGTCAGCCACCAGCCCAAACCCCCACTCTGACCCAGCCACCAACGACCACCCCCACCAGGGTCGAGTCTCGCCGGCGAGTCGAACCAGCGCCGTCAATTGGCCTGATTCACCACCGTGCCTCACCACACGCCCACTGTCCTTGACTCACCACCACCGCAACAATCACCAAACCCCTGTCAAACCACCACGGTCCTGCTCGCCGTCAGCCCGCGAACCCAGATGCCGTGGCACCACCGTTTCGACCTCCCCCGAGTCCACGGTGGTGCCACCCCAACCTAACCATCTAAACCGCCTGAAAAACCCCCTGCTAAAACCCGTTGCTATCCCCCTGTCGCTACCGCCATTCACAGCCACCATCACCACCCAAAACCTCCCTAACCACCACCACTACACTCGTCACTTACCACCCTACTCCCTTACCCTGCCAACAACCACCAGCATCCTCACCAAGACACGCACAACCCCCCCCCCCCCCCCAAAAAAAACCCGACAGAAAAGATGAAAACAGAGGAGAAAGGTTGCACTCTTACCTTTTTCCGCCACCACAACAGCCACCAGGGCCACCCACGGTCGTCGCCAACCACCCTAAGGGCTTCCTTGCTGCGCCGTCAATGCCCACGCTCTCTCTCTCTCTCTCGAATTGCGTGAAGCCTGATGTTTGATGTTGATGAAGTGAGGGAGGCGGGTTGAGGGAGTAGGGTTTGTAGGGTTAGGGTACTATTAGGGTTAGGGTTTAGGGTTAATTGGGCTGAACATATTATTGGGCCAACTCAAATAGGTTAGCTCACATTTCGAATTCCATATAAACCCGTCTCAATTAACTTACGATAGCTCAACGTAATTATCGACTCAACAATTAACCCGACTTAATTAGTAATATAAAATGTATAATAACTAATATATAATAATATCCGTTTAATTGATTATATATAAAATACGGGGTATTACACATGTTAATAAAATTTATAATTTATAATTAAAATTTATTTTTTTGTAATAAAACATGTTTATAAATTAATTAAAACTCTTCATATTACTTACCACTCACCATTTTTGTTAATATTGTTTCCTATTTAATTAATTTTTTAAATTAAACATGGAAATAAATTGATTAAAACTCTTCATAATACTTAACACCCACCAAATTAATTAAAATTTTTTCCTATTTAATTAATTTTTAAAATATAATATGTTAATAAATTGATTAAACTCTTTATATTTCTTAACAATTAACACTCATAATTTTCATTAACATTTTTTCCTATTTAATTCACTCCTTGAGTTTCTCGGCAATCAATTATCTAATTAAATAATACCATAAAATAAATTAAAAATAAAATTAAAATATTGGAATTTATGGTTGTATAATGGCTATAAAACCTATAATAGTTTCTATCTATAAAATATTATTAAAAGGCTAACTTAAAAAATGTGTCATTGTAAGTTTAATTGTAACGTGACAACTTTTAATGTGACATGGTAAAAAAAAGTGATATGGATTACCAATTTAAGAAAATTAAAAAATATAAGGTAAAAATTTTTTAAAAAATATAAAGTATAAACACAAAAAAAGAAAAAAAAAAGTGTAAACCATTGATCTCCTCTCATAATTTTTTTTTATTTACCTTATTTATTTAACCATTATTTCCTTTGTTTAATGAAGTGACTTTTTAACTTTCTTTTCATCATTACTATATATACTCCGTATTTATGTACCATATTTTTTCTTTTTCTTTCATTCATAAAATTTTGAGAGAATTTATAATAGAATTTTTCATATATATAATTATTATATTTACCCTAATTTTAAATTTTATTCAAAAATATAGCACCTAAAGTATACTTAGAAAAGTAAACTAATTGTTTCGTTTTTATTTTTCTTATGTTTTGTATTAATTTGTTATTATTTTTTGTGTTTGTATTAATATTGCAGGAGAATGAATTTTCAACTTTATTCAAAAAATTGGTAGGTAAGGTATAGCTAAAGAATTAAATTAATTATTTCACTTTTTATTTTTATTAGGTTTTGAATTAATTAGAATCTTATTAGTTACTTTTTTGTGTTTATATTAATATTGCAGGAGAATGAATTTTCATCTTTATTCAAAAAATTGGTAGGTAAATTATACAATGAGAACTAAATTAATTATTTCACTTTTAATTTTTATTATGTTTTGAATTAATTAGAATTTTATTAGTTATTTTTTTGTGTGTGTTTGTATTAATATTATAGGAGGATGACATATTCACATATCAATAGCAATTCACGAGATTCGAAATAATGGCTATGGATCTTCTTTACAGATTTTTTTCTTAGTTTGGATGACTCTTTCATTTTTGTCAGTTTTTCTTTTTTCTACAATGGTGTATTAGAATTATCGAATGGTAGCAAAAAATTTTAATAAGTTGTTGACATGTTGTTGCATTATTATCCTTCACTCTTTCCTACACTTTAGTCTCCTTTGTAACACTTAGGGGGTGTTTGGTTGGGAGGTTTGGAATGAAATGGAATGGATTCTAGTCATTCTAGTGTTTGGTTGGGGTATTTTGGAATGGAGTTAGAATCCTGATGGATTCTCATTCCACACCAACCCCTTGGAATCTCATACCCACCTCCTCTCCATAGATTCAAACTCCATTCCTTCATATTTATTTTTTTAATGAACCACACATGTTTTGGAAGGTATGGAATTAGAACCCCATACTCCTATGGTTTCTCATTCCAATCCATTTCATTCTTAAGTAGTGAACCAAACGACCCCTTATGTTCTATTTTTATTTTGTCAAACAGGTTACAAATCAAATTGCTTAGCCAAATTATTAAAGTATGATGCACATGTCAATTTGATCTTATCATAGTGTTATAATATGCATAAATAGTAATTAATTAGAAACCGATTATTATTCTTCAATTTATTGTTTCTGTTGGGTTCCTTTGATTGATGATAACATGTCCATTTAATGTCTGTTCTTTTAGTTTACCTTTTCAGGTTTTATGATCAAATCAAGCTTGGATTAAGATGTGTTGAATTGTTGATCACCCAAAGTGTAGAGTCATGTGTGTCATCTAATGTACAAGTTAGGGAGTAGAGTATTTAAAAGCAATAATAACAGTCAAGACTATTGTTACCCTTACAAGTAACAATAGCCTGGACTGTCACCATGATCCGTAACACTTGAAACTCAGTTTTTCTTTTCGAAAATCCTTTTTTGTTTTTCTAAATGACTTGGATTTAAAAATGACTTTCAGATTTCTTTCTAAGTATTTGGGTTTCTAGAAAAAAGGTTTA